>NC_060977.1:3105000-3125000 GCF_910589235.1 Vespa crabro | reverse complement strand
CTGGGCCGCCGCTTTACTCGTAAAGCCAATCCTTTCCAACCAGAACGCTACTCTTTCGCTTCTGTTTTGCAGATAATCCACAACGAGTCTCGGCGGCACGCTTGTGCCGACGCCCTTTTATCGATCACCTCGATCACTTTTCGTAGAATCAAATGGTGAAATCGCCTTTCCTTAAACAGGAAATGAACATGAGATCCCATTTTTATTTTCCTCTCTCCCTACCCGATCTCTTTTGTCCCTTTTCTTTTGCTTTCCCTCTTATTTCTATTTCTTTTTCTTTCTCTTTTTTCTCTTTTCTTTTTGCTTTCTTTTCTCTCTCTCTCTCTCTCTCTCTCTCTCTCTCTCTCTCTCTCTCTCTCTTTTTTTTTTTGGGATGCATTAAAAATTTTAATTTCAACCCAAGAATACCCATCGTTTTTCTTACGTTTATTAATTGAATCGTTCAGAAAGAAATTAGATCAATGAATGAACTACTCTATTTCTGTATAGTTGTGATATATATATATATATATATATATGTATGTATGTATGTATGTATTTATGTACTAGGTATTTATCTATACACGTATACTTCTTGCAATTACCAAGTAGAAATTTAATCGACGACTGTGTTGATTCCCCCTCATCCCCACCCCCTCCCCACCCTTTGATTGATACTAGTAAGTACAGTTAATGTAAAAAGTATTTGTATTATCTATCATGATTTTGTATTAATATTTTATCTCCTTGTTTTTATTGTTTTATTTTTTTTTCTTTTTTTTCTTTTTTTTTTCTCTTTTTTCAATAAACGACACAAAATATTATTTATTTCATAATTTGAAATAAATTAAAAAAAAAACAAAAAATCGATTACTCATTCTGAAAATGATTTGAGCGAACTAAATTTTTCTTTTTTCATTGATAACTTAAAATTGTAAAATTACAAGTCTGACAAATTGATTAACGTTGTTTCATCGTCGAAAATTATCTTAAAAATGGGAAAAGAAATGTGATAATAATTAGAAATGATAAATGAATCCTTATAATGTCAATTATTAATATAATAGATTTTTGCATCTTATCAATCGATTTAAAAAAAAAAAAAATTCTTTTTTACAAAATATTTCTGATCAAACCTATGTAATAAATACCTATACGAATACTTTTTACACTCACTGTATTTACAACTGTATATATCGTACGAGATTACGTCTAATAAACGATATAATGTATCTCATGGGCTTCCCTTTACAAAGAGGTCGTTCTAATATCGTTTAGAACGTTATGAAAGCTCGTAAAAGCTTCTTCCTCTATCGTCTAAATTTTTCATTATTTACGATACTTGACGTTTATAATTAAACGATTTTAATTACTTCGAAAAAAAAGTGAAAAAAAAAAGATAAAAAAAGATAAACATAATATTAATCTCTTATGTTTATACAGTGATACGTCGATTGATCCTATCGAAAAGCATGATTTAATTATTTTCGACAAAATTGAAAAAGAAAAAAAAATTATACTATACCGATAATCAAATAGAAATAATTTAAACAAAACATTATAATTATTTAATCATTATGAACGAAATTTTTAATGAAGAATTAAATTCTCAATCTACGTAAATTTATTAATTAAATCGTCTATCAAATTATATCATAAATATCATAGTTATCTGACAAACACATAGATTTTGAAGGTTAGAATAATGGCGGATTATAATACAAAGCTTGAAGGTCGATTATAAAATAAAAATGAAAATAATTGAAGATAGTTATGGCCTTTTCTCTGTTATAATAATATCCGTCGTGTCAAAATGAATGAAAGATTTGCGAGATAATTGATACGACGATAAAAAAAAAAAAAACAAAAAAAAAGATAAACAGAAAGGAGAGAGAGAGAGAGAGAGAGAGAGAGAAAGAGAGAGAACAAATACAAACAACGACTCGCGATAATATTTTAGCACGATATATTCTATGGACTTCCTGTGTTGGCTTCGATAGTATATAGAGCCTCATATAGCAGCAACAATCTTATGACCGTAATGAGAGATTACCGAAACCGGAAATAGCCGCCATTACGACGCGCGAACAATGGCGTGGAACGTACGCACGACGGCGTATCGAACGAGAACCGTCCGGAACGTAAATACATACCAATATACTTACATGATAAACTACTCGTATAAATATTATACTATATATATATATAAAGTAGTTAACACGAGTGACAAGTATAATAAACCAATTAAAGTTTTTCATTCGTTTCATTTCTTGTGTTCTTTTTTTGTTTCTTTTTATACCTTCTAAAAAACAAAAAAAATTCATACAACAATTAACGAATCTCTATATAAATATCATGGAAAATTAATAATTCATAATAAGCATTTTTATTACATTAATATATAATAAATTATTATAATTAGAGTTTATTCTAATAATAAAAATTCTTAAGATATATCCATTAAAGTACTATACAAAATCTAAATTCTAAATTTTTTAAAATGTCCAAATGACAGATCAGCATTAGTATTTAAATAATTTAAAGTGCAATGAAACAATGATAAATATTATTATCAATAATGTTTCTTAATTACCTTAAAAATAATATCCTAATGAATTCAATAAGAAAATTATAATAAGAATGTGTCGTTAAAAAGAAAGAAGAAGAAAAGAAGAAAAAAAACAAAGAAAAAGAGAGAGAGAGAGAGAGAGAGAGAGAGAGAATAAAAAAAAGAAAAGAGACAAATCTCTTTCTTTTGAAACAGCACGTCAAACGTGGCACGAGCCCGACTAGATACCGATCCCATCCGTCGATCGTAAATCTTCGTATAATCTTTTTTTTTTGTTCTTTTTTCTTTTTCTTTTCTTTTCTTTTCTTTTTCTTTCCCCGCCTCGCTGCCTTCCCCTTTCCCTTCCCCCGACATAGTTCCAATCACGAGAAAGAGGATAAGGACGGTGTAGGTTAACTCGATCGCGTTCCTTCTTAAAGAACGGGATGAAATTCCCAATGTATCTCTCTCTCTCTCTCTCTGTCTCTTTCTCTTTCTCTCTCTCTCTCTCTCTCTCTCTCTCTCTCTTTCTCTCTTTCGCCCGCCCGTTCAAAGACGGAACGCGACTCTCGACCAATTATTCTTATCCTTTTAAGGGTCACCAAGGCGCGTACGACTTTACCATTCGCGTATATATACTCGATAATTACAGATTTTCTTGGCCACGTCCTCTCCCCTCTCTCACCCTCCAGATCCCTCTTCCTCCTCCTCCTCCTCCTTATAGCACACAAGTCGACGAGAAAGTAATAAGGCCTTGCCTTGGCTTGTCTTGTCTTGTCTTGCTTTGCTTTGCCTTGCCTTACCTTGCCTTTGGTCGATTCTGGCACATCTTCTCCCAACGTATATGTATAGTTATGTATGTATATATGTATGTATATGTATGTATGTATAGTCCTAAGGCTACTTCCTTTAACGTAATTGCTAGGATCCATCGACGAATGGATATTTAAATTCTCTCTATCTTCGTAGGAAACCCGACAGAAGCAGGAAACATCTGTTGGTAATTGGAGCGAACGGCACTCGTAGAGGTAATCACAGTGACTCCTTCGATTACGCCAATTCTTTCTCCTCATCCCAGTTTCTTTCCTCCACCAGCACCCTCCCCTGCTCACTGCTTCTACCTCTCTCACCCCGTCTAACACCTCTATTCCTAACTATCACCAACATCTGCCACTGACACCGTCGTATCATCCCATCCATATTTTAAAACACATATGACATCCGTCGTATCATACTTTATCTGTCAATTAACGTTAACAGAATAAGAAATTAATAAATTAATGATAGTCCGATGAAAGAAAGAAAAAGAAAAAGAATCGCACGAACTCCGTCGCTTATTCGTGCTTTCACTTTGACGTTGAAATATATCTAATATAACGCGAATTAAGATGTCGTACGCGTATTTTTCATATATATATATATATATATATATGTATGTATATTTGTAGGTACGTAGAAACGTCTATAGGTATTTACAAAAGTAATAGACAATACTATTAATATTATGCAAATGTAATAAAAGTTATTCTTGAAAAAATAGTTACATCCGTAGATAAGTGTCTATGTACTTAAATAGAAATACATAAATAATCTTATATATATATATATGTATATATATATATAAATATTACTATAAAAACTTTTACTACATATGTATATATATATAGTAAAAATATAGGTACATGAATAGATACGTGTAAAAGTATATGAATAAGTACGTATTCATATATCTATATGTTAGAAAATGAAAGAAAAATTATCAAATAAATGAAAAGAGAGAGAGAGAGAGAGAGAAAGAGAGAGAGAGAGAGAAAAGCACGAAGTTTTGTACGATACAAACGTGACAGCTCCTCCGTGTCACGTACATTTTATAAAAGAAGGAAAGGCTTCTCTCGCGACGCGAGAACCAACGCGAGATACGTTGCGAACGTTCGGTATTCGTGCACACAGGTCGCTACACGAAGCAATAAATCACAGGACAATCGTTCCGGACGATCGTTTCGAGCGCGAGTCCGCTTCAGTTGCCGACCGTGACGCTTGCAGAAAAGCAGAAGGCGAAGAAACACAGTCCACGATAGATTTTACGAAAGGCGACACGTCGACTAACGACGAGTACGACAACGACGTACTACGGTGGGCGTAAATACAGACGTAACAAGAGCTCTTCTTCTTTATAATAATAATCTATAAAATGTAATATCTATATCTTGAATGGGGGGGGTGGAAAAAAAAAAAGGAAAAAAGAAAAACAGAAATAGAAATGTTATTTCCTCCTACCTAAACTCAAGAAATTATTACTAAAAGAAAACAAAAGAAACGAAAAAAAAAGAAAATGGAAAAAGAAAAAGAAAAATTCGAATCACGAAGTGACGATTTTAATCCACGTTGGAATAATAATCAGCTTGGACTTGAAAGAAAAACAAATATCACAAATATTATTGATCGAGTCAATCTTAAAAGAGAAACTAGAGTAAAAAAAAAGAAAAAAAAGAAATAAAAAAGAAAGGGAAAGAAAAAAAGTATAAAAAAATATTGCGCAATAGTAGCGAACCTTTAAAGATTAAATGATTTTATAAAAAGATTTGAAAAAGACAGATACTCGTCGGTCAGACTAAAATGAATTCTATGCTGAGATTCTTGAAGATTTGACAAACGCGTAGGTTGGCAATCGTTAAGGAAAGAATGCAACAACCTATCGTAACGCGTTCTCGTGCATTATACATATATACATATATATATATATATATATATATATATATATATATATATACATACATACATATAATATCACATAAATAAACAGACACATACATTCGCTGAGAAATATCGAACGGGCAAAACGAGGACCTCGTCGCGGTTTTCTTTCAATCTCTTTCAATCTCTTTCTCTTTCTCTCTCTCTTTCTCTCTCTGTCTTTTATTTCAATGACTTTTCACGAGAGTCAGTATAGGGTAACCAACACCTGGCGGCGATTATGATGTATGAGCTCTCCTGTCCCCGGTTACTTCTTACGCTAACCGTTTAAATGTACCAACCAATCGCAAGTCTCCGCAGCGTTCGAGCTCGCGGAAGAATGCGGGTTTGCGAAGGGCCTCCTCTTACGCTTTTCGAAATCGCCGCTTTCGCGATAGTGCATCGCCCACGTATCGGCCGATTATGCGCCATTAAACGGCCTCTGGCAGTATAGTTCACTCCTCTCTTTCTCTCTTTCCCTCTCTCTCAGTAACATTGGTTAACTCTTTCTCTCTTTCACTCACTCTCTCTCTCTCTCTCTCTCTCTCTCTCTCTCTCTCTCTCTCTCTCTCTCTCTCTCTCTTTGACTCTCTCAGTAGCATTGGTTAGCTACCTGCCGAGCGAAGTACAAGTCGTGGGCAGGCAGGAATGCACGCATTTGCTGTTTCTACGCTAGCTCCTACGAGCGCTCCTGCTACTTCTGCACGTGCACAGTATATGCATCGAACGCCATACACTTGCAAGAACTTATTACCATCCTAATATCGTCGAGCCGTCTTTATTAGCGGCATAGAACCCGCGTTATAGTACGAACCCGTCTGCATGAACGAATGAACGAACGAACGAACGAACGTAAGGCAACCTCTCCCTTCTCGGCAGCACACCGATTATTCTACGATCGTCTCGCCTCACTCTTCTTCCCACTCCATCCCTCTCTCTTCCGCCCTCCTATCCTATCCTCCCTCCCTCCCAACCCTCCTATCGACTGGTACTAGAGAGTTGGAACTATAGTCGTAGCTGGAACTACACGCCCACGACGTTAGATAATTCATATCATTGATATTACGATCCCTCTTTTCCTCCTCTTTCACCCATCCACCCACCCACCCCGATATCTCACTCGATCCTTCCTTCCTTCCTTCCTTCCTTCCTTTCTTTCTTCTTTCTTATTCTCCTTTCATCCCCACCCTACGGGAAAACGCACCGGCCACTCTCGCTAAGTCATTCACCATAAAGATCGCTGCGAGTGATTCCAAACTTTTTTTTTTTTTTGAATCTGTTAACGGAGACTACGAACTCTTTCTCGTATACACGGTGGCACTTATTGTTATTTCACTTATTTGATAATTATTTTCATTCGATTTCTATCCTCTAAAATCTTTCTCCTCTTTGTTATATACAAATATTTTCAATTATATTTATAATAAAATATCAGTACGTAATATAAATAATAAAATATTGAGATTCCGTCTGAATTTTAATTATATTAATTCTATACTATATCAATGATAAAACATATAATTAACAGAAAAGAAAAGAGAAGAAAAGAACAAATGAACAAGCAAAAAAAAAAAAAAAAAAACAAAAGTCATCAATCCTCTGATATAAATTAATATTGTAAAGGAAGAAAGAAATGAAATAAAACAACGATATATAAAGTTGATGATTACAATTGCATTATGATAAAATTCTACTTCCTAATCATCATTAACATCATCATCATCATCATCATTCGTTCATAATAATATACATTTGTCCCCAGACAAACGATATTTTATAATCAGTACACCCAGTATACATACAACACACGAACAAACACACATATATATATATATGTATAGGTGACGTCTAGAAGGTTGCACGCGAATGCATTTATCGAGTCCGAACGTATACAAGTGCGACTATGCGCCCCTGTCTTTAAACTTTCCCACTCGCTATATCGTACCATTATAGTTTATAGGACAAGAGAGCAGACAAGAGAGAGAGAGAGAGAGAGAGAGAGAGAGAGAGAGAGAGAGAGAGAGAGAGAGAGAGAGAGAGAGAGAGAGAGATAGAGAGAGCAGACCGATACTGACAAAAATGAAAGGAACGATCGGCTCGCAAGCGCGAGGCCCCGAGATCGGCACTTGGGATCGGGTTTACCTTACCCTCTAACATACACACACACACACACACATATATATACATATATAAATGTATATATATATGTAGGTATACTTTATGTTCGGTACCAACCATATTCGTAGCTAAGGAACGCACCTGAAACACGTCGTTGTTATCGCCACCACATTTTCTCTCTGGAATCTCTTCGAAGCCTTTGACTAACGCGAACTAGTTACGATCGTAAAAACTAGAGTAATAATATTCTCTCTCTCTCTCTCTCTCTCTTTCTATCTTTCTTTCTTTCTTTCTTTCTTTCTGTCTATCACTATCTCTATCTCTGTTTATTTCTCGGTTACGTTTACTCTAGAGCATAACGTAGGCGTCGATTTAAATGCGTATAGACGTGCTCGTTAGAAACGAGCGTACGTATTTGACGAACGAATGTTCTTTCATAAGTTCGTAAATTCGTACGTATATATGTGAGAGTATGTATTTGAAAGATTTAATCGAGTAAACCCCTTTTTGAACGTCTCATAGAAAGCAAAAATATATATATATATACATATGTATTGATTGATACATACATGCATATATTTATGTATGTATATCATTCGACGAGTGAACTTAGTACGATGACTTCATCGATCGACTCGCTTTACTTTATCACTATCTTTATCTCTCTCTCACACACACACATGTTTTTACTCGTTCGTTCATTCGAATGATTCGTTACTTTTGAAGGTGATCGTCATGATTAGTATAAAAAAAAAAAACAAAAAATAAAACACTAATTAACTCTCTCTCTCTCTCTCTCTCTCTCTCTCTCTCTCTCTCTCCTTCTCTTTCTTTTCGTGAAATATTCGTTTCGTTTCATTTCATTTCATTTCATTTCGTTTCGTTTCGTTTCATTTCGTTTCGAAAGTCGCTACTGTAAATTAGCTCTTTTCTTTTCTTTTTTTCTTTTTCTTTTTTTCTTTCTTTTTTTTTCGATAAGTACTTACTACCGGACACACAAGTGAAACGCATAAATGTAATAAGCGTAAACACGCTTACGAAAGGAAGGAAAAAGAAAGAGAGAGATAGAAAGAGAGAGAGAGAGAGAGAGAGAGAGAGAGAGAATTTTTTTTAACGTCCGACGTAATTACAGTCATTGACAACCTTGTAAAATTTTGGTACTTCTCGTCTCGCGAGAAATCCCATGAATTTTTATGATCCTTAAATCATACATAACCTCTCACTCTTCCCCCTCCTCTCCCCGATCACCACCCTCAATTCCGCCCGTCCATCCCATTAGACGATACTTTTTGATCTTCGAGAAAGCTACGACATACATATATATATATACATACATACATACGTACATACGTATGTACGTAAGTCTCGTCTCTAAGAGTCGAGAGTGAAGAAGAAAAAAATGGTTTATTTCTTTTTTTCCCCTTTTCTTTTCTTCTTTTCTTCGAACAATTATTACGAAGAAACTTTTTTTATCTTGAACGTGGTCATTTCGAATCGCTCGGACAAATGATTTTTGAACTTTCTTCGTGATGATAAATCAATGAATTATTTCTAAGTGAGATGACTATGTATGAAAAACAAAAAAAAAAAAAAAAAACAAAAAAAGAAAGACGATCGATAATGATCGTTAAAGATCGACATAGATCGATAAAAATATTAATATCAATTAATTCCATGCTCGTGTTTCTTAATTTCTACGAAGAAAGTTTTGCGAAAATATAAAAAAAAAAAAAAAAAAATGAAAAATGGATAAAGAAAAAAAAAAATGAAAAAATAATCAAAGAAAGAAAGAAAAAGAAAAATGTTACGCGATATATAACAAAAGTATAAAAATTATCTATCTAAATTTATCAGATTATTATTATTCATTTTTCCTTTTTATTTTTACAATAACCATTACCAATAAAGTTCAACTATTTATGAGAGTCGATTAGGAACGAAGTAATAAATTACATCAGTTGATACATAACGACGATTACACTAAACAAACGCGATCACGGGCACACATGCTCGTTTCTCATACGAGAAAGTAAATCGACTATGCCGATACTTCGTTAAAATCTTTTGCATAGCTTCTAACGATACTTTTCTAACGTGTTCCATATCCTAAGATAACATTTCTGATGGAATCGAAATTTGAAAGAATATAAAAATAAATAAATAAAAAAAAAAAAGAAAAAAAGAAATAAAGACAAACAAACGAAGTTTCGATCGAAATGATTCTAATCTCGAAATGAATCGACTCTCGATCGTGAAAAATCAATACTTCTTTTTTTCTTATTATCATTATTACCATTCTCAATAATTCCTTAATATATATATGTCGTTTGAATCATTAATAAAAAGATAATATAGCACAATTAGAAATTAAAAGAATACGAGGACAATTAGATCTCATAATATAGATCGTATTGATTTTGTATTTGGATCGTCCAAAATAAAAAAAAAAAAAAACAAAAAGAAAAGAAAATTAATGAATCAAAAAAACAAAATACAAATTACAAATAGAATTCGATCGAAATCAATACTTGTTAATTGACGATAGAACAATTCGATGATAACAACGAGTGACTAAGAAAAAAAAAATAATCGAATGATCTGAATGAACGAAAAATTCATACGATCGAATTTGATATGATCTATCGTTATTCGCCATTACCATTACTATTATATATTTATATATACATATATTATTACATATATATGTACGTATTTACGTACGTATACATTTGTACGTAATAACGTTAAACCATCATTTAGAGGATCTTGTTGAACGGTCAAACACGATAACGATAACGATAATGAACTCGGACATTTAAGATGCCCCATAGTCGAAGATCGGCGATCGACGAGGCGTGAGATCGAACATTTGAGTCCACGCGATCGATTTGCGATTAGGAGAAACCCATCCTAACCATCGAAGTAATCAATAGCGCCTCTAACTATTATAAAATACGTAATAGGATAAATTGAAAAGAGGGCGAAGCACCTTTTCCATGTTGGATAAGCTTTTTCTCACGCTATTGAATAGTAACTCTTTCTCTCTCTCTCTCTCTCTCTCTCTCTCTCTGTCTCTCTCTTTCTTTCTATCTATCTATCTTTATCTATCTATCTATTTATCCGTTTACCTCTCTTTCTATATCTCTTTCTTCCCCGCCATACTTTTCTAGCTCGCTCCCGTTTCTCCGATTAATATTTCGTGTTTGTGGTAAGGAACTGCTCGACTGCAAGAGGTCGCAGAGGTCAAACCTCGTTCTGTGATATACAACGTAGAAATGGCAATGTAGCACACGTTTCTGCGGTAAACCTATGAAAAGCACAGGCACAGGGTGGTCGTTCTAAGTGTGCCGTAGAGACGCCTTCCCGACGTTATCTCTCTTTCACTCTCGATTCGCGATTAAAATAATGAATCTCTACGACGAACGTATAAATGTTTTCCTACTCTCTCTCTCTCTCTCTCTCTCTCTCTCACTCTATCTCTATCTATCTGTATCTATTTCTCTATCTGTCTCTTTCTCTACGTCCTTCTCTCTCTCTCTATAGGTTCTTTTCTTTCCTTTACTTAGCTTTTATTTATTTATGTTTTTTCTTCTATCTACGCATACGTTAAAGACGATCGTTTACAACTAAATGTATATACATGTACGTATGTACGTACACATATATACGTATATATATATATATATATAGTTCTGATCCGAACGGTATTTCATTAATTTATTATCTCACCTTTAAATGTTAATACGAAAGGCTTTGAAGGATAAATTGAGAACAACGATTAAAACAAATTTAGAAAGAGAGAGAGAGAGAGAGATACGATTTTTACAAGAATAAATAAATGGATATAATTGACAAATGTGATACATATACATATATATATATATATATATATATATATATATATATATATATATATTGGTAAGTTAACTGTATGTAATTAATTCAAATTAATTTATAAATATAATGATATATCACGTGTAAAATGAATTGAATTAATCAGACTAATACAATCTCCTTGGAATGTAGTCGTTCACGTTGTCGTGATTCGTGAATAACACGAGCGCCGTGTCACGGAAAAATGCGATCGTTCTTGCGGAAGTCAAAAAAAAAATACTTGGCAATTAAACTTGGTTTCAAAGGTAAACTTGGGTCAAAAAGAATGAAAATAAGGATTATCTTTGAGAGAGAGAGAGAGAGAGAGAGAGACTCTCTCTTGACTCTTGTCAATCAATGAAATCTAATGGAAAAAGGATTAAAGAAAGAAAGAAACGGAATAAATGAAAAAAAGAAAAAAAGAAAGAAAAAATAAATAAATAAATAAAAGAAAGAAAAAAGAAAAAGATTAAGAAAAAGAAAAAGAGTGGAGAAAAGAAATGTGTCGAAAGGAAATAACGTGTGAGTGATCAAAGAGATTTGTAATACGATTGAAATGTATAAAAAGGAAGAAAAAGGCAAAGAAAAATTGAAGCAAGGAACGTTTAATTAAGAAAAAGGAGAAAGAAATATTGAAAGAAATCAGTCGCACTTGGTGACACATTTTTTTCTCGCCAGATCATTTTTCAAACGGTAGGTAGGTAGGTAGGTAGGTAGGTAGGTAGGTAGGTAGGTAAGTATACAAGTACTTACTCACTCACTTACTCATGCTTCGGTTCTATTTATCTGTCTTTCTTTCTCTCTTGAGCGAAGAGAAAGAAAGAGAAAGAGAAAGAGAGAGAGAGAGAGAGAGAGAAAGAGATAAGAGCACGATTATGCCAACCTGACTCGGTCGACCTGCCAAACTCGTTTTCGCACAACCGCGACGACGACGGTGTAACACCGTGAATGGAAGTGAGATTTGGACGAGTCTCCTCCGTCCCCTCTCCTCCATCATCTCCTTCATCTCCTCATACTCCTCCTTCTTCTCTTTTTTCACCTCATCCATCCCACACCACCCCCTCTTCTTACGTAACTATTTTTTTTAACCTTTCGATCTCATACGAAAAAGAAGAAAAAAATAAAATAAAAAAAAAAAAATAAACGAAAACGACGTCGACCGATTGAGGGGAAAGTAGGGATAGATATGGTCGGTATGGAATGGTATATAAGAGGATATAAGAGGGATGATTTATCTTCCGAACGTAAAATCATTATAAAAAGATTATAATAATTATAATAATTTATTATAATTATTATGATTGTTATGATAATTTATTATAATTGTAATATTATTATTATAATGATTTATTAAAAATTATTATAATCATTATAATAAAGTCATCGAATAAACAAACGATGTCAATTGCACGAATAATTGTTTGGTCTTAATTATTGTTTTTCTGATTTTTTTCCTTCTTCTTTTTTTTCTTTTTCTTTTCTTTTTTTTTTTTTTTTTTTATTTTATTTTAAATAACGATAACAACGACAATGACGAACACGACGAATAATCGCAAAGTCCATTAAACAAGTGGCAAGATAATTATTATTTAATTGATTGACTTTTATATATATATATATATATATATATATATATATATTTTTTTTTTTTCTTCGATAATGTTAAGTAGATCGACTTACCTTTCGAAATAAATGACGTGGCTGATTAGGACGATAATAATAATTAATCCTGACACGGTGAATAAGATGTGAAAAATAATTCTTCTGTAATATTCTCCTATAAAGGCACTTCAGGGTCACCACGTGTTTATTATAATCTCACCAAAATGAACCAACAACCATTCTTCTTCTCGAAATTATCCTTCATGAATATACATATATAATATCTATATATAATATATATATATATATATTTTTTTTTTTTTCAAAAATATGAAAGAATAATAGTCAATAACGTCACGATAAAATTGTTGACACAGTCACGTCGTATTAATCAATACCACTGACATAACACAAATATTCTTTGTCCTTCTCTTCCTCTAACTTTCTCTCTCACTCTCTCTCTCTCTCTCTCTCTCTCTCTCTCTCTCTCTCTTTGTCTCTCTCTGTCTCTTGTCACTATTTTCTAGGACGAATAAAAAAAAAAAAAAAAAAAAAAAGAAAGCAAGCAAGAAACAAAAGAAGAATGAAAGAAAAAGGAATGATAAAAAAACTGGAGATGATAGTCGATCGATTACAATTACAACGAATAAAATAATCCTCATGTAAGTGGTGTATACTTACATGATTCTTGTGTGTGTCTTGTAAAAGAAAAAAAAAAAAAAAGAAAAAAAGAAAGGAAAAAAGAAACAAATGAATAAATGAAAAGAAAGAAAGAGAGAAGAAAAAAAAAAAGAAAACGAGCACCGCCTACATACGATCGTCCTTCGATATCCAAGAAGAAGAACGATGACCCTTCTACTTCTTCGTCTTCATTCATCGATCCAACGTGAATGGGCCGGCTCGGCGTACATACATCGCCACATAAGTTCGTACGTTTACTTACGTGCGTTACGTTACGTATAAGTAAAAAAAAAAAAAAAAGAAATAAAAAAAAAATAATAAAAAGAAATATATATATATATACTTATGTATATAAATATCAGCCGTAATGTCTGTACGGTTATTTATCGAAAACACATAAAAGATCGATCGATCCACCTCCTCCGTTGTCCTTTTTCAGCGAAAAAAAAAAGCACATATACACACGCACACACACAAACGTTGTTCCTTTCTTATCTTTTTTCATTTGCATCTCGTTTGATATTCGTCCGAATATCGATACCACCTCTTCTCATCTGATGTCTGACGTCACGCCGTGAGAGGAAAGTGAAATTAAACGAAATACGATATGTATATATATATATATATATATATATATATATATAAAATTATGATAGTGATTATATATGTGTATATTTATAAATCTCCTCAAAGAGAGAGAGAGAGAGAGAGAGAGAGAGAGAGAGAGAAAGCAAGAGAGAGATAGATAGAGAGAGAAAGAGAGAGAAAAGAAAGCAAAAAAAAAATATAAATAAAACACACCACGAAGGTTTCCAATAGTAAATAAACAAACGAATGGTCCAAATTTAATGATATTTCTCACTAAGAGAATTAGTCACCCTCGATTATCATCTCACTATCCTCTTCTTTATTCTTCTTATTTTTTTCTTCGGTCTCTTCTTTTCCTCCTTCTCTTAAACGGAAGATACACACAAGAAACGATAAAACACGAATGACGTTCGCATACACTGAACCCAAAAGAAGAGGAAAAAAATAAAAAAAAGAAAATAAAAGTCGTTTACTCTTTCCTTCCCAAGATTCGATTATTTCTTGAATATACTGAAGTATCCCTCGGCGAACAACGTTATATATATACGTATATATATAAATATATATACATATATATATATTTATATATATATATATATATATCAATCTTTTCTCTATCCGAGAAAGAACTTCTAAACTTCTAAACAGATCAAGAACTATAGCAGAGAGACCGTCCAACGTCAACGTTGAACATGAACGTGAACGTGAACGTGAACGTGAACGTGAACGTGAACACACGAGACAAACACAGATAACTTGTAATACAGACCGACAGACAGACAGGCAGACAGGGAGACAGACGGATAGACAGACAGAGAGAAATAGAGAGAGATATTTATATATATATATATATATATATATATATAAATGTATATATATATATATAGAAAAAGAAAGAAAGAGAAAGAAAGAAAAAGAGAAAGAGAGAAACAACAGACGGTCGATCGGATCGTACCGCGGCCACGACGGCAATGCCCCCGCATCGGAGGCTTTAGCGCCGCCGACGCGGTCGGGAACCCTGCTGCTGCTGCCGCTTCTCCCTCCCCCTCCCCTGCCGCCCACCCCCCCACTCCACTCGCCCCTATCTACGTATCCGTTATCCCCACCCTTCCCTCTTCCGATCTGCACGCTCGCTAGCTAAGCTGCCTCTTTCGACGACACAACACCGGTTACCCCCCCTCCCTTTACGTTGCAGCCACCACTGCTTCTCAGCAGCGTTCACCACCACCACCACCACCACCATCACCATCACCACCACCACCACTATCACCACCACCACTACTACTACCACTACTACTACTACTATTACTATTACTATTACTAATACTAATACTACCACCCCCACTACGATTACCACCACTACTACCACCACCACCATTACCACCTTCATCATCATCAACATCAACAGCAACAGCAGCAGAAACACCATCACTACTACTACTACTACTACTATTGCTACTACTGTAACTACTACTATCATCCCCTCACTACCATCTCCACTATCCACCACCTTCATCATCATTACCATTAACAGCAACAGAAACACCATTAGTATTATTACTATTTACTTTTTAACTGTTATTTATCCATTTTATGTCAGCCTTAGGTTTTACATTTTTAAGATATCTGATATATTGTATTTCGATAAATAAGCTGTCAAAAATTTCTTTAATTATAAGTGATGATCGTTTATTTGTAACAGATTATACGTAAGATATTGTTCAATCGATGATATTGATTCTTTCAAGAGGAGAAGGAGGAAATTGGTGTATAAAATTTTGCAGTGGTGAGTATGATTAGATCGTAGAATTGGATTATATTAATTTTATGTCCCTACGTCACGATCGAAGAATTAAAATGGAGTATACTTTGTTGTGGTTATTATGGTTAGATTGTAAAATAGAGGTTAGTGGTTAGAGGTTAGAGGTTAATCCATTTGTTTTAAATCTAACTATAAAGATTTGTTATAAAATTTATATGTCATCTCTGAGATGACAACGATGACGATAGCATTTTACATATTTCTCGATCGGTTGTTTATCATTTTTTTTTTTTATTGTTTTATTTTTATTAGTTTAGTATGATTATAATCAAGAAATACGAAAAGTAATAATTGTCTCTTCTGGTTTCTCTTTCACGCGTCAAATTCAGACTTGACAACGTTGTACAAAAAATCGAGTTCAAAGGGTTAAAGTAGTTAAGTAGACCGGTTAAAGTAATTGACCTGGGCGGGACGATAATGTGCCGAACGGTCGCCATTTTGTTAAAAGTCCGTTCCTACTAGCTAAAGAACTCTTAAAACAATTACGAAGCATATTTGACAATTGGATTTTACACGTATCAATTTTGTCCCAATGACAAGTAAATAATAGATTTATTTACGATTGATTATCGTGACTAATCGTTGAAATTTATTTAAAATAAATAAGTCCAAGATTTAACGAAAAAAAAAATTTAACGAAAAAAAAAAGCTCGTGTTTTTCCCTGTTTTCTTTATAAAGATTTACTTTGATTGATACTTTGAACTATAAATTGATAAATAATTACAAATTAATAATAAATTTCTCTCAAAAACTTAAGATTTTGTCAAACCGTAAACGGTGGTTACTTAATGACGACTCTGTCTTACATAGACGGGTAAAATGGCCAATTGGAGACATTTGATGTAGTATATAAGTGTAAAGATTTATATATTATAAAATATATTATATATATATATATATATATATATAAATTAAATTTATATATTGATTATAGATTTTAAAGATTTAAATCCATACACTACAATCGGTTATCTCACTATGGATCACTTTAACTTCTATTGTATCTATCTCGCAAAAAAAATAAAAGAAAAAAAAAATAAAAGAAAGAAAAGAAATTGCGAAAACGATTAATTAATTAAGAAGCGATTACGCGGATAATTAATTGTACACGGATTACAACACAAATTGTCTCGTAACAAGATAGAAAATAATAACGATCGGTACGATCGAATCTGATCTGTACGGTCGAACGTGTCGAGAAGTCTTTGTATCGCTGAGAGCGAAAGGAAGAAGAAGAAGAAGAAGAAGAAGAAGAAGAAGAAGAAAAAGAAGAAGGCGTCAGAATGAAAAATCGTTCGCCCGTCTACGACCTGGGATAGTAACCTCCATTGACCTCGACATCGGCCCTGTAAACGTTCCACGAATCCCGATCGGCGTTTCTCTTCCCGTTGTATGTTGTATCTAACCAGGAGTAAAGTAGAATGATCGAGGGAGGGAGAGGTGGGCGGTAGAGGGGGTGGGGAAAGGGGGCGGCGGTAAACGAGGGAGGAAATTCTCTAGAGAAACAGTGAATTTCAAAGACCAAAGAAATTTCACTGACTTTATGTCAGACACGATTGTTTCGATTCGATTCGATTCCGATTCCGATTCTATCGATCGATCGATCGATCGAGAATCCGAACGAGATCGTGAGTTAAAAAATTGATAATCAATGAGGAGAGAAGGTTCCATTGAATGGGAGCTTGAGTTTCCTTCTCGAGAAAGAGAAAGAGATATATATATATATATATATTTATTTATTCTCTAAAAAGAGAGAGAGAGAGAGAGAGAGAGCCCAAAGCCACGAAGAACGCAAATAACGAAGCGAGACGAAAGTTAATTTATGCTTACGATCGTTTGCATCGTGAACGTGAGACGCGAAAAGGATAACGTAAAAGGAAGGGAAGGAAAAAAAAAGAGAGAGAGAGAGAGGGGGGGGAAAGATTAAAGAAAAGAGAAACAGAGGGAAAAAAAGGAGAGAAAAGAAATTGGAAAATAAAAAGAAAAAAAAAAAAGAAGAAAAAAAAGAAAAAATAAAGAAAATGAAATGAAAGAGAAAAAAAGGAAAAAAAATGAAACGTTTCACTGTCGCTCCGACGCGATAAGTATCGAAGAGTCATTGCATGGCAATAAAATAAAGCTCATCTCGTCGGGCTCTTTGTGATCCGTCGAAGCCATAATCCTCGTCCGTAGAAGTCAAGGATGAGAGCTCGCCGTCGGAGGTCGAAGGAGAAATAATTCACGATGGCTATTGCCGCGGCTGGCAGTTCTAAATCCTTTCTCGAACGATAGAATGGAAAATCTCGAGCAACAGGCAATTACGAGCACACCGGCGACGTGTGGAATGGAAAGGTATCGCATCTCCATACAAGCAAAATCTCTTTATATATTATATATCTAACTATCCGACCATCTAACTATCTATAATATCTATCCATCTATGTATTTATCTATCTATGTATCTGGTTATGAGAGCAAGTAGCCGGGCAAACAGCCAATAAATATTTCTCACAATAATATTCTATTTCTCTTTTCGTTCTCTTTGAATTTTTCGTTAAACTTTAATGGTAAAACTTCTCCAACGTGTCCTTTATCTATATTTAATGTTGTATGACGTATGTACGTGTATGTATTTATGTATGTAAATATATATATATATATATATATACGTGTGTGTATATGTGTATTTGCATTTATAGATTATATGAATTATGGTTACGATTAGTCAGTAACAACGAGCTAATAACTTTTTCCTTTTTTCTCTTTTTCTTCTTTTCCTTTTTTCTTTTTTTTTTTTTTTTTTTTTTTTTTTTAGGTTTTTTATTAAACAATATTTTCCTTGAAGTAACATTGATAGTATACATATCTCTTTATATCTCCGTGTATGTATATTTATATATGTTTTTATATGTGTTTATATTATGTGATTGCAAGTAGACAGACATAATAAGCAAGTAAGGAGATAATAACTTATTCCTTTCATGCTTTTCTTTATGTCATTTTTCTTTTCCTTTTCTTTACTTTAAATTTTTATTTAAACAATTCTTTTCCCTTGACATAATGTTCATAGAATATACTTTAGCATATATATATATACATATGTGTGTGTGTATGTGTGTGAGTATATATATATATATATATATATACTTGTGATTGCAAGTAGGCAGAGAAACAGGTAATAATTTTTTCCTATTATGATAATTCTTTATCTTTTTCTTACTTTAAGGTTTTTATTTAAACAATCCCTTCCAAGATATGTAAAATAGATGTCTCTGTCTACATACATATATATATATATATATATATATATATATATATATATATACTTATGGTTATAGATAAGCAAGTAAACAGGTAATAACTTTTTCCTTTGATGACATTTTTCATCTCTCTCTCTCTCTTTCTATTTCTCTTAAAACTTTTCATGAAAAAAACCTTCTAACATGTCCTTCATTTTTTTTTGTCTAAACTTTTCTCAATAAATCTCTGATATATATATATATATATACATATATGTACATGCATGCGTGTACGCGTGTCTCTCTCTCTCTCTCTTTCTCTGTATGTATGTGTGTGTGTGTGTGTGTAGTTATCTTCTAATGGTTGCAAGTACGCAAAGAACACAAAGGCAATGATTTTTCACGTTCAATGATCGTCTCTCTCTCTCTCTCTCTTATCTCTTTCATTTTTTTTCTCCTTTTTTTTCTCTCTCTATTTCTTTTTCTCTAGAGAGTTTTCGTTAAACAATCTTTTCCAACGTAACATCTTCGTGCTAAGTACAAACCGAGCTGCTGCCATGGGTAAGTAGTACTATGGTGCTTGGCAGTGCCTCGCCTGACCTACCCGTCGACCGACACGCGGCACGAACATGGAAAAATATGTAAATATCGTCTCTCATCCATTATCCAACACGTGGAAAGAACGACAACCGAGAAGGAAGAAGGTATTGTGTGCTGTACAATGTATCTATAACGTAGTACGTACGTATATATATATATATATATATATATATATATATATATACATATGTATGTATGTATCTATGTATCTATGTATGTATTATATGTATGTATATG
>NC_060977.1:3070000-3102500 GCF_910589235.1 Vespa crabro | reverse complement strand
GATATTACGGGGGTGACGGGGTGGTGGTTTGGGGAGTGGGGGGATCTTAATCTGATGGAAAAAATTAACAATCGTAGAAAGTTCTCCTATCTCTTGCTTGTTTGTTAACAGTTTACCACCAATGATGATGATGATGATGAGAAGGTACGCCCTCGAGGAACATTGCAACTAAATATCAGATAGTGCCGATCAAAGTTTTTACCCGTGTCGAAAAACCCGAGGAAAAGTTGAAACTTTACTTATAAGGGAGGATGATGCCCTCGCCGCCATTAAGGAGACAGGAAGGCGAGAGGAAAAAGAGGAAAAAGAGAAGAAGGGGAGAAACTGTAAAAGCGAAGAAAATAGATTGAGAGAAAACCAAGCAAGTAAGAGAGAGAGAGAGAGAGAGAGAAGAAGAAGAGTGAGAAAGATAGAAAGAGAGATAGAGAAGAGAGAGAGAAAGAGAGAGAGAGAGAGAGAGAGAGAGAAGAGTGAGAAAGATAGAAAGAGAGATAGAGAAGAGGGAGAGAGTGAGAGGAGAGAGAAAATGCCTTGATTGACGACGGCAGACTTTTAATTACTCTCGGGGTGCATTTGGCACAACTTCCCCGAAACGTGGTAGCGAGAGATAAGCTTCTTCGAAATGGAGAATGAGTTTGACGATATGCAAAAGATCGTAGAGGGAAATTATGTGCCGTCAAATTATGCAATTAAAACTCTTACATATAGAATATATATATATATGTGTGTGTATGTGTATGTATATAGATAAATATAGATATAGGTATGTATATATATGTGTGTTAGTGTTATCAGCATTTATTGATTTTTTTCCAGCCTCCCACCATCACCACCACCACCACCACCACCACCAACCATCACCATCATCACCATTTCTCCACTCTCTCCCTTACACCCAACCCTTTTTTTTCTGATTACGAGTCAATGACTTTTCATTCGCATAAATCTACGATAAATCTATGATTCTTGGTAAATCGAACAGATTCGTTCATTTTTTCTCGTCATTTCTAACGGGGCTTAAAGTATTAATGATTAAAAGGAAAGATATTGTTGATAGCTGCATTATTTTCTTTTTTTTTTTTTTTTTTTATTGTAATGAGATAAAGAAAGAATTGATTTATTTATTCTTTCATCATTGGAGGTGATAAAAATTTGTATCTCCGACAACGTGTTAATTTTCTATTAGTTAAGATTCTTTTTTTTCTTCGTTTTTACAGACAAATTATATCAGGTAAAAATTATAATATTATATTTTGTGTTAATAATAATGTTTTAATATTAAAATATGACACTTTAATATAGCTTTACTATATTATTTAATATATTGTAATATAATATAAAAATGTATATAATAACACTTAATACAATTAAAATATTCTCCCTTTCTTTCTCATTGTATTTTATAATGAATAAATTTGTTTACATTTTTTTTTGTTTATATATAATTTATAAAATCTACAAAAAACTTTTGATACAAAGTGATGATAAATGTGGTAACGAAAAAAAAAAAAAGAAAAGAAAAAAAAGAAACAGAAAAAAAAGGAAAAAGAAAACTAAAATTAAAAAAAATAACACATGTATATGTACATATAAGGCGTAACAATAATAATTGTCCAATTTTTAAATGTCATGTCGTAAAGTAATATTAGTTCCTATCGATCTTTTTTTTTTTCCTTTCTTCCCTTTCTCTCTCTTTCTCTTTCTCTCTGTAGCCAACAGGTATAAAACAAAAACGTTAGAGGGATTATACTTAAATACGTTGATTTCCATCATGAGAATGGCAGAATGTTGTCCGATCAATACGATGGTTAAATGGGTTAATCGGACATTGTCCGCAGTAACAGCTCAGTTCGTCCTTCGTACGATGTATTCCATTCTTCGTTGTTCGTACACCTAACCAATAGTTTTACAAACAAATCTATTATTCGGTATGACCATTCAACGGAAATCACGTTGGTAGATGGGGAGACCCTAAATGTCGTCGACGTCGTATGACCATTATATATGAGCAACTAACACGCGTAACGCCATATGGTCCCTGCCACGGACTTCAATGGATATAAAAGCGATACATAGTACAAAACTATTATTATACACATCTGCGGCACTTTCAATCGTAAACAAGATTCAATTCTCTTGGTTGCAAACTAAACCAAATCGATCGATTAAACGAGAAATATTTTAAACAATTGAAGACAAAGGAGAAAATTGTTACAAAAAAAAAAAGAAGAAAAGAAAAAAAAAAAGAACGCGCATCGAATTTATAAGATATAGGACTTTTGTTGACTGTGAAAAAAGAAGAATATTTCGGGAAATAAAAATTTGCCAAAGAGAAGAAGAAAAGAACAAAAATTTCTCAAATTTCTATTTATAAATATATATAATTATATATAAAAATTCTATTCAAGTTCAATAATAGAGAAAGACTTCATACAACCATTAGAGAGATCTCTATATTTTTTCCCCATTTCCTTCTTTTTTTTGAAACAATATTATAAACCCCCGCAGGGGTCTTCAAAAATTGCCGTAGCCGATGGTATTTCACATCGTCATGGCGGGGTATTGGTAAAAGTTTTCAACTAGCAATAATCGCACCTCGGTAGAACCTCATAGGTTACGATATTGCCGCTGCGCAAAGACGAAGAACGGCGGTCAACCTGGCTCATGTTATAGTCTTAACCAAATGCGTTTAGTTGCGAGAAACGAACACTAACTAGTGCCATCTAGTATCATTATCTATGAACTATTGGCAATTTAAAATATTTGCGCGGCAAACGTTCTAATGTTTTAAAAGTGTTATATATTTATTAATTCCTCGTCCAATTACGATTACGTAATTATGCATATATTTCAAATATATTACACACACACACATATATATATATGATAACAAATTTTCAAATGAATTTTACAAAATAATTTAGGTTATATTTCAAACATAACCTAAATTATGAAAAACAAAAGAAAGAAAAATAAATGAATAATAATAATAACAATCGAATCAAAAGTATTCTAAACATCAAAAGAATATTATAAAGCAATGATAAAATAATATTGAATATGTTTAAATTCAAAATAATCTTCTTTTTTTGAATAGTTATATCGATGATGAATTTTCTCTCTCTCTCTCTCTCTCTCTCTCTCTGTCTCGGTCTGTCTGTTTGTCTGTCTGTTTGTCTGTCTGTTTGTCTGTCTGTCTTAGGGTATCTTAGAAAGTAACATGAAATATTTCATAAATCATTCGAACGACATCTTTCCGTACGATCAACAATGGAGAAAGGGGGACATAAATTTTCTCGTAATTTTTCACTGACGCCCATCGTTTCATTTCACGGACGATATGATTCTTGACAGGTGAGATAAAAAGAGAAAAAGAGAAAAAGAAAGAGAGAAGAACACTCACGAAGCTTGTTAGCAACTCATCATACCGACACACCCACCCTTTTGATGCGTACTCTATGAACGTGGGATAATACCAAGCTAAGTAAAGTAACTTTATTACGATAATGAGAACGCGAATTTCGTAAGACGGTAAGTCTCTCCCGTTTCCTCCCTCTTCTCCACCCCATTAAACCCCCATAGGCCAATTACAAAAAATTCATCGTGATAATAATGAAGATTATGATGATGATGATGATGATGATGATGATGATGATGAAGATGATGATGACGATGATTATGATGACTATGACAGATATGTATTTTTACTACGGAAGGATATATTCGAGCAAGGATGCATTTTAAATATGATTGCATTCGTTTCATTGAACTTCGAATTCTACAAGAAATTATGATAAAGCATAATGATGTATATTGCATTATTATACGAATCAAAGACGACCATTAAGATTAATCTCTTTCTCTTTCTCTCTTTCTGTCTCTCTTTCTCTCTGTCTCTCTATCTTTCTGATAAAACATAGAATTAAAGAAATTAATAAAAAAAAAAAAAAAATTAATAAATAAATAAATAATGATATCGTATAGAAAAGTGAATATAACTGGAGCACGTATATACACACACACGCACACACACATATATGTACATGTATATTTAGAGTGAAACGTCGTCGTCGTCCTCGTCGTCGTATCGAAATCAATTTTACGCAGGCGTGTTTAGAAGAAAATTGAAGCGAAATGGCGAGAGTAGTTTGATTTACATAGCATTGCGACGTACATACATATATACATACATACATACATACATATATACATATATACGTACGTACATACATAAATGCGCTTTTCCAACTATCGAGATACGACGAGATAGTAATGATAGTCAGAGAGATATCATTCCGATACGATTTGCACAGAACTCGTGTATTCCTTTCATAAAAATAATTTACCGAGAGGACTCTAATGCGAAAGACTATACACGTGTCCGTCCATATTTGCGTATATGTATATATATATATGTGTATGTGTGTGTGTGTGTGTGTGTGTGTGTGTATACGTAAGTACTTACTTTCTCTCTTTAGATTTAAACGCGAACTCACCCACGCTACTATGTCATCGTTAGATTCGCCATATTTCAATTTTTCCTTCATACGTTTTACATAATTATCCATAAATATCAACGTAAATATCGATCGGATCGATTAACACATCGCGAATGCTATTGGTTTGGCAAAGATAGAATGGAGAGGTCAGGGATCAACGTCGTCGTCGTCGTCGTCGTCATAATCGTTGTTGATTGACAATCAATTTTTACATTGAAAATTTCATTTAAAAATATTTTCAAACGATTTTCAATGTTTAATATTTTACGTGTATATTGAAATTATAGTAATAATAAAAAAAAGAAAACAAAAAAGGAAGAAAATATCTACTTCTTTAATAAAAATGAAATCTGATGTAAAACTTATGCCAATGAATTTTTACGTATATATTTTCTTCTTTCTTTTTTTTTTCTTTTTCTATATCTTTAAGCAATTTTACAAATTTCATTTAAAACGTTCGGAAAGATAGAAAATGTCCCTACGTAATATCTAATATGTATATGTATTAATAGTATAAATTTATTTGAAAGAAATTTATTTTCTGATAGGATTAAAATATAGCGTGAAAATTGTGACAATAAATTATTTTTTATCCCTTTTTATCTCATATATATATATATATATTTTTTTTTTTTTATTTAACAAATTTTCATTTTTCTTTCTTTCTTTCTTTCTTATAATTTTATCTAAAAATATAATAATTATTATTAATATCAAAAAAGTTTAATTTTTTTTTTGTATATATCGAAAAAAGAAAAAAAAGAAAAAATAAATAAAAGATCTTTCTTTTTCTTTTTCTTTTCAAATTAATCTTTTAAATTTAAACTTGAATTTTGTATCCCATCGGTAACAATTTGAAAACAATTCACAATGGCACGAAACTTTCCGAACAACTTTGAAACTTTCTAATGTTATAAGAGTAATCGTTATATCTTACAATTGTCAAGTAAATTTTACGTGTGTCTGAAAATGAGATTTCTCGTTTCCTGTTAGTAATGTGCTAACACCATATCTCCGATGGATTTTAACGCTCTACAACGTCATATAACTATTATTAAGTTACAAACTCGTATATCTTATTACATTTTTTTTCCCAGCAAATTGGTTATATATATATATAGGGTGGGCAAGAAAGTTTATAAATGTCTTTTTAAAATCAATTATATTTTTTCGAAACTTTCTAGGTTAATTTCCTCTTAGCCTTTTTATATTCTTTTCTATATTTTCCTTTTACTATTTTTCTTTTTCTCTTTCAGATTTCAAAATTAAAAACCATACGGATGATCATCGTCATGTACGATTAATTTCATAATGAAAGAGATTTTTATTCGATCAGACAATTACATCTGTATATTCAAATATTAAATCTCATTCTCTGGCAATTTGTTTTATTAAATAAATATTTTAAAAAAATTAAATTCTTATTTTATAGATTTATTATCTTTCCAAAGTTATATAATATTTTTGTTTCTTTTTTTCTTTCTTTTTCCTTTCTTTTTTTTTTTTGTTTTTCCTTAGATAGACGACAATGTCGACGATTAAATGTGAAGAAAACGATAAAGGATGATCTATAAATCCATTTCAATCGAAAAGAAGTTAAGGTGCATTCCTTTGTAAATAAATTGTATTAACAAAAAAAGAAAAAAGAAAATCGTGTTGATCTTAATGGATCGCTGGTTTCACTAAATAGATATAAATAAAAAAAGAAAAGGAAAGAAAAAGAGAGAAGAAAAATATATATATATATATATATATATATATATATATATATCAGAGAAAGGGAGAGAATGAACAAAACGTCATAGTTGAATCGAGAACGTTTATAACGAAACGTTCGTGTAAACGAAAGCATGAATCAAACAAGATGATGATGGAAAAAATATAAAAGAAAGGAAAGGAATGAAAGATATTGAAAAGAAAAAATCGCGAAAAAAAACATATTTTCTTTTTCTCGAGTAAGATGAACAAGTAAAAAAAAAAAAAGGAAAATTAAAAAACAATGTAAATAAATAAATAAATAAATAAATAAATAAATAAATAAAAAAATAAATAAATAAATAATGAAACGCTTCACGGTAGCTTAGAGAGTGTTTAACCAAGCGACGGTGGATTAGCAGCTTAATCTATCCTTCCAATCGACACGAGTCCTTAACTCTCTCTCTCTCTCTCTCTCTCTCTCTCTCTCTTTCTATCTATCTTCTATCTCTATCTATATCTATCTCTTTCTCTCTTCAGGAAAAGTTAAGTAAGGTAACGAGATACCTAACATATACCCGTCGACATGCCGTATAGATACTTACACGCAAGCTCGCGCTAAATCGTTGTTAATAAAAGATATGAGAGGTACGATGATAAAAAGAAAAAAAAAAAAAAAAAAAGAAAAAAAGAAAAAAAGAAAAGAGAAAAGAAAAAAGCAACAACGAGAAAAGCCAAAAAAAAACAAAAAAAAAAAAAGAAAGAAATGGAAAGGGAAAAGAAAAATAAACGGACAAGAATAAAAGCAAACGTAAACGTGAATGGAAAAAAAAAAAAGGAAATTAAGATACAAAAATGAGCAAAAGAAAAAAAAAAGAAAAAAGGGGACACGCAATAGTAAGAAAAAGAAATAGCGAAAGACAAGGGGAAAAAAGAAGAAGAAGAAAAAAAAAGAGGAAACAGAAAAAAACAACGGAGTCTCCCTCCCACCCAACTCCTCCTCCTCCTTCCCCCCCTAAAAAAAAAACCAAGTACAAAAAGAGAAAATCGTTTGGATAGAAGGTACGAAAGTTTCTTCCTGTACGTTCCCGTAGACGTTAGGTAGGTGCTTATTACAAGGCGGTGTAATGGGCTTCCGCAAGTGCGAGTTCCGCGGATCGCAAGTCGTTTTCCGCGGGGCGATAACGATGAAAGAGAAAGAGAGATAGAGAGAAAGAGAGAGGGAGGGAGAGAGAGAGAGAGAGAGAGAGACTTCGTGCATAATACACGAGAATGAAAGAGAAACATACATAGAGATAGATATAAAGGGAGTAAGAGAGAGAGAGAGAGAGAGACTTCGTGCATAATACTCAAGAATGAAAGAGAAACATATATAGAGATAGATATAGAGGGAGTAAGAGAGAGAGAGAGAGAGAGAGAGATAAAAGGAAGTAAAGAACAGCAGTGGCAACGTGATGTTAGCGGCCGCTCTCCCAGCAAATTAAAGTGTGTATAATGAGTAGCCGAAGGTGCGATCATTCAATTAATATCCGAGACGACGCGCGAGCGACCAGGTGGAAAGTTCTCGGGCACCCTATCTACGCCGGCATACTTTGACTAAGCTCTATTACACACTTTCGAGAGTTACCAGTTCTAACACATCTGCATACATATATATATATATATATATATATATATATATATACATACATACATACATGGTCACACATGTGGGGTGTCATTTTTATTATTATATCCTCTCGTTTATCGAGAATATTACGAATTTATATTTAATCGATATGGTATACGAAGATTTATATTATTCGATTGGATTTATTATCACGATTATTAGTTAATTATTATTATCATTAAAATATATCCTCATTAGAATAATAATAATAATAAGAAGAAGAAGAAGAAGAAGAAGAATAAGAATAAGAATAAAAATAATAACATAGGTAATCGAAAAAGTTCATTGAAAGAAAATCTAATGTGAAATCTAAATATTAGATAGCCAATAAATACTATACAACTATTATATAGGCAACGAGGTATATAAGTCCAAAGGATGGACTTCAAAGTGAAAGGCGAGGAAACTGACTTCCAATTAAATTGTATCTCCTTTAAAAGAACTGACCGGCTACTGCTCCTGCTACACATACACACACATACACACAAACACAAACACACACGAACACATGCAAGTCTCTTCGTAACTCTTCCCTCTTAGCTTTCGTTTCATTTATAATATATATATATATATATATATATATATATATATATATATATTATTAAAAAAAAAAAAATGATAATGAATGATCCTTTAATATAGCATAACTACGCTCCAATCATTATTTCGAATAATAATCCAAAAAATAAACGTAGATACATGAGACAATAATATTTATTGATACACCCTATACATATATATATATATATATATATATATATATATATATATATATATATATATAGATATATATACGTATATTTATATACCAATAGTATCTATATATCAGTAATCAGAATGAAATACATTTTATACTTATATGTTACAAGAGATATCAATATAAACAACTAATTCTAAAGAATATTTATGTAAGAACGAAAATCGATGTGATCGATAAACGAAAAAATAACAACAAAAAAAAGGAAAAAAAAGAAAAAAAAGAAAATAAAAAATAGAACAAAAACAGATCAAAAAAAGAAAAAGAAAAACTAAAAGAGACCTCGTCGAGAAAAAAAAGGCACGGTATGAAAAGAAAGAGAAGAGAATTGAAATGACCGAACGATCGGTAGAAGATAACATCAAATAAGGATAATTTTGTGGTATATATATATATATAATGACAACGAATTTAGGCTCACGAGAAAATGGTTCCTCCTTTGGATACGGCTTGAAAATAATCGAGTAAACGTGTTCAACGTAGGGACAATAATGAGTGTCCAGGATGATAGGAAAAAAAAAAAAAAAGAGAAAACGAAAGAAAAAATGGAAGAAAAAAGAGACGAAAAAAAAACAAAAAAAAAAGAAGGAAGAAAGAAAAAAATAAAGCGAAGGAAAAAAAGAACGGTTAAGTTCACGCGAAGAAACCGGCAGCTGTCACGGTCCATAACGTTTTATCACCATGCCGCGAAACATCTTCAAAGAATATAGCTGTAATAACTATAGAAATTGATTTCCTCGTGGGATCATTGGAAGGAACCAAGTAAGTAACCAACCAACCAACCAACCAACCAACCAACCAAGCAAGCAACCAAGCAAGCAACCAAGCAAGCAACCAAGCAAGCAACCAACTAACCAAGCAACTAAGCAACCAAGCAACCAAGCAAGTAAGAAAGCAAGAAAACAAGCAAGCAGGCGTAAATACAAGATAAAAGAAAGAAAGAAAGAACAAAAAAAAGGAGGGAGAAAGACAGAAAAGGAAGAAGAAGAAGAAGAAAAAGAAGATAGGAGTATATTTCTCTCATTTACTCTAATACACAGAATGGAAGTCGCATAAATGCAGAAAACGGATGGTACCTGGTATTACCGGACCGGAAACTAAACTAAGACCGGCACAGATAGATATTTACGTATACCTTCCGCACCGCGGCCACCGTGGCCGTTTCTTCGGTTAATACGATGACAACCCGCGGAGAGATTCTTATCTTATCTCGATCTAAGATCGAGAGGCAAACGCGTGCCTCGAGTCTTTGCCAACTCGGAAATGTTACTAAGTACTGTCGTACTAAATGCGACGAGAAGAATAAAGGAGGGGAGGGTTGGGGAGTGGAGTGGAGTGTAAGGGAAGGGGAGGGGGGTTAACACTAATACGCTACAAACTCTAAATGCATACCAACCAACGAAAGATTAGAAATTAGCTCCTGTTTCTTATTACATAATTTCATATATGTGGGAGGGCGGGGGCTGGGGGGTGAGGGTAAGGATAGGGACCTGGAAGAGGGGAAACTTGTTAATATGGTATTACATATAGTAAGTGATTAATAGAAATATGAGAAGAATAAAAGAAAAGAGAGAGAGAGAGAGAGAGAGTGAGAGAGAGAGAAAAGATAGAAGAAAAAAAAAAGAAATAGAAAAAAGTTATCATCTTCAATATCCTCTTACATATATACGTATAAAATTGATGATATTTATTATATTAATTGTTTTACGTTCAAATCTATATATCTAATTCGAACATCGTAAACTTTAAGAGATTTTCTTCTTTTTTCTTTTTTTTTGGTTTTTTTTTTTTTGGCAGAAAGATATAAGTATAAGAATAACTGGATAGGTGAACGGGGGTATCGGGGGAGAGGGCGGGAAAAAGAAAATGTATATCTCTTATGGTTAGCCGTATCGTACCGTAATCGTACCGTACCGTACCGTATCGCACTGTACTATACCGCACCGCGTCACGTCGCCGTGTGAAACAACGGGCATCGCTAACTTGTTCTCTCGCTAGTAGACGTTACTAAGGGGCACAACCGAGTTCACTCGGCTGACCCTATTAGGTGGCCATTAAATCGACACGGTATCTCCTCTCGTGTGTGCCATTGGGACAAATGCCAACCGTTTCCTGGAACATCTGCGTGAAAAGGATTTCTCTTTCCTGGTATAGATCATCCTAAGTATAAAGTAAGTAAGTAAGTAAGTAAGTAAGTAAGTAAGTTAGAGACGATGTACCATAGAACAGTAAAGGAACTCGATAGATAGGTAGGTAGGTAGGTAGATAGATAGGTAGTATAGGTAGGTAGGTGGTAATGTTGAAAAAAAATCTTTCATCTTGATTGTGAGAAGAGGCAGAAGAAGAAAAGAAGAAAAAATTGAAAAAATATAAAGAAAAAACAGAGAGAGAGAGAGAGAGAGAAATAGGATAACAAAAGAGAAAAAATAGTATACAAAAGAAAAAAAGAAAACAGGAAAAGAAAGTCCTCAGACGTCTCTTATGTGTGCCAATATCGATTTTTTACATACACATATATACCAACCATAAATCCTAATAAGTACATAATTAAGATGGTTGAACCCATAATAGAGATTTCTTTTCTGTCTATCTCTCTCTTTCTCACGATGTCCCAATAATAGATTATTACTCTGTTTTCATGTAAATTTTCATGGGAACGAATAAGAGATGACGATTGTTTCTATGGTCGATGATACCGTAACCTTAACGGTTTCGAAGACTAGGACACTAAGACGGATGTTTGATTTTGGCAAATAGGCTTTCTAAATTTGCCATACTCGAAGATGATATATACTTCCGCCAACCATGACACGTTTTCTATTCGCCAATGTTAACTTATAATTTATAATACTCGTCTGTTATTAATAATTCTCCTGATTATATTTCTTTACAATTTATTTAATAATAATTATCTAATAATGTATATATATGTATATATATTTTTTTTTTATATATATAAAATAATAATAACACTCCAAAATAAAATAATACTCCAGGTAATCGATATAATATATTATATAAATATTTATATAAAATATAATTATATAAAATAAAAACTTCATATGGATTCACTGGATTATTTAATATTATATATATATATATATGTTAATATTTATTATTTAATTTATTAAAAATAAAAAAAAAACAAAGAAAAAGAAAATAAAGCATGCCTTAACATATAGAAATATCGATAAACATTATAATAATAATAATAAAATTAAAACATTGAATTTGTTATTAATTTTAATGATTTATTTTCAATAGACGTTAGTAAATAAATTTCATTGTCCCTTCTCCATCATCTACCCTTCGACCACGTCTATAAGGGTAAGTTCTAAAAGCACAAGAGTAACACGTGCCTTCTCGAGGGTTAATTTGGCTTATCGTAGTGTAGTTTGGATTTCGTGCGTTTACAAAAGCGTCGGACCAAGCTAACGATATCCCGACTTTACCACACTATACTATACTATACTATATCATACTATACTATAGCATACTATACTATACTATACTATACTACTGTAGTAGTAATAGAAGCCGCGAGCATTAATTAAGATTCTCTCTCGTTTGAAAGGAATCAAACGAAGGGTACTGCTCAATTTTGGGGAGCTAACGACTTATACTTATTTAAAAGGGGTGAGATTATTAATTAATTGACTTACTACCATTTAACACTTAAAATATCAAACCAATCAAATCGAACGATTTTATATTGAACTTGTACTTTCTTTTTTTTTTTTTTTTTTTCAAATAAAATAAATGGAAAATATAACAGTCAATAAAAAATTGTGAATAAAAACAGCGAATAAAAAAAAATATATATATATATAATCAAATTATATCATCTAAATCACGATTAAATTAAATAATATAATTAAATAACTTATTAAAAAATATATGTATATATAATGTACTTCCCAACGAGATACGAATAGTTTTGTGAAACTTTTGTAATTTCCGTGAAATACGGAGATAAAAAAAATTAGGAAAGATTAAAAAGAGAAAAAATTGAAAAAGAAAAAAAGTAAAAACTTACCGTTTCTGAGGCGACGCTTTTCACCTTGGAGAGTAGAAACGCAGCTGGTGATAGATAAGACTTGACAAAGTTCTCCAGGTTTCCATGATAAGCGCATACTAAAATGTCACGGGCCTGTCTTATCAAAAGATTGATAACACCATCGCCATAAATTGGTCCAAGTAGATTCCTTACTAAGGAGGCGACATCACCGCGAGCCTGGAACAGAGAACCCCTTTCATTCTTCTTACGTTATCACTATAAACGCAAACAAATTAATTAAACTTATGATATCTAACGTTAAGCATATATCAACATTCGAAGACACTGAGAAACGTTGTATATTTTCTTTCTTTACATATGTAATTTTATTTATCTTCTTATCCTTTTCTCTTTTATAATCTTAACCAACGTCATTGGCTATCTAAACGTGTATGTATGTATGTATGTATGTAACATAAACTGACCTCATTATGGTCATAACAAGCAAATGTTAATGTTTAATAGAATTTTATTGAAATTAAAAAAAGACAGATAGATAAGAAACGAGAGAAGAAGAAGAAGAAAAAAAAAAAACAATTAATATAAAATTCCCAAAGGAATACAAATATTTTCTTATTATATCATCTTATATTTAAACTATGCTATGACAAATTTATTATATTGAAATATTATTAATATAATTATTATATTATTGTTTCATTATTAAATAATAAATTTGCAATTTTACTTGAAATTAAAGGGCTTATTTGTATCTATAAATATATAGAATTTATATATATTTATAAATTATAGAAATCTTAAATGTATAAACATATATATATATATATATAATAAAATATAAATAATAAATATATATACATGATTAATCGGGGCTATTGTTATTTTCTATATTTTAACATAAATAATTGCTTGACATATATAAATAAAAAAATCGATCAATATCTAATCCCGACGAATTTTTTTCTTTTCTTTTTTCTTTTGTTCTTTTTATAATATATAAGAAATCAAAGAAGATGGATTACGAAGGACAAGTGCGGTGATGGTCGAACATGTGGGTACATTGTATTCTGTGTGCGGCATCGTTGCAACGATGTGCATAAACATCGCGGTTTACTGGGGCACTCACGAGGAAGAGGAATACCACGATGTAACCATTATACGTTCACCAAGTCGACGTCCGCCCACGTACGTGTTTCCGCCCTCATCGTACTTATATACACACGTATTTATACATATGTACGTGTATTACATATATATATATTTTTTTTTTTTACATATAACTATTCGAGAATAATTTAACTTATTTTATTTGTTACATTTATAATCAAATTTTATTCCAAAAATATTATTTCAAACAATTTTATTAGAATATTTATAATTTTTTATTAAATTAATTAATTCTGTGTAATGTCATATATCGTGTATAATACATACACAAGCGTTCCTTACATTCCTGTATATAATACAAAATTAAAAATATATATATATATATATATATATATATATATGTATATATATATAGATAAAATTATTATAATTATATATAATTATATAATTTTTACATTGGTATATATAATTTTAGCATTGTTTTTTTCTTTTTTATATGAATTTTTTTGCTATTAATAGAGAGAGAGAGAGAGAGAGAGAGAGAGAGAGAGAGAGAGAGAGAAACAATTGAAAAGTCTTCTTATACGATTAAATTAAAAATTTTCAATTTTATCACGTAAACTTATTCGTCATTAATATCGTTAATGATATAATATATATTTTTCTTCTTTAAAGAGAATAAAAAATTCAAATTAAAAATCATTTCTAAGTCTCTTACGTTAGCGGTAACAGGTTAAATTTCTCTTAAACGAGTTCCCCCATTTTCTGTGATATATTATACTCGTGTGAACTTTGAAAACCAAATGAGATTCTATTTATCATAGGAAGAAGGTGTATATTGCGGACGAATGTGAGTTGCGTCCCACGATGCACCGACATCGGTCATAAAATTGCAACTCTCGGTGTCCGTCGGTAACAATATTTGTTTAGTTAGAATTTATGAGTGAAAGGGTGAGCAGAGAAGGAACATGAAGGGCTCATATGGGGTCTCCCGCATCCCTTTGGAATATTCTCGATAGGGGATGAACTAGAGGTAGGTAGGGTAGTGATGGTAGCGGAGGGAAAGGGGAGGGTGAAAGAGGAGTGGTAGGGCATAGGGGTCGTTTTGTACTCTGAACATAAATTAACTGCGATTCACATGCCACTGATTTTAATCGTCTACCATATTCAGTTATGTTGTTTTATTAATGTTATTTACACACATGAAAGATCATAGTCCGATTTATCATCGTATATTTATAATTTATAATATAGCTTATAAGATAACATGATTTATATGGTTATATTGTAGGTAAATATATTTATTTTCCCCTTTTATTTTTATTTATACTTATTATTATTTATTATTATTATTATTATTATTGATTCTTATTATTATATTACTATTTGTTATTATTATTGTCGTTTAATATTATATATTACTCTGTTGATTATTTATTATTAATATTATTCAATTATAGTTTAATCTGGTCACATCGATTAAGTCAATTATTATAAATTGTTTTAATAAAAATAAATTTTGAATGTTAAACGAAATAATGATTTGTAAGAAAAAGAAAAGAAAACAAATACACACACACATATATATATATATATATAAATTTTCGTAAATTAAAGATAAAATAAAATCTCGTCTATATCTCTTTAAAACTTTTTATATGAACCTGATTCGACATGCCGGCAACCCCACGGAATTGTAATAAAACGAGCACGCCAGGGTATCTCTTGATTAGCTTCTTTGTTTTCGTCATTCGCTTTGTCTAACCTCATCCCTCTTTTTAATTCCAATGTTTTTTCATAAACCATGTTAATTTACATTTTTAACGAGAATATGACCGCACCTGAATGTATTTTCTCGCGATTACCAATTTAGTATTAAAATTAATAATCGTTTGTTTTGCAAATGAAACATAAATCAAATTTTATAAATATAATAAAACATTATCGTATACGATGTTACAAATTTTATATTTTTTTATAAAATTTATATTAAATTGCTCGTATATAATATTTTTAATGTATAAAATTTATCATATTACAATTTATTATACAGATATATATATATATATATAATTTTTATAATATCATATACAATATTAAATGGTATATATATATTATATTTCATAGAGTATTAAGTATAAATATTATTATAGATACTTTATAAATAAATAAATAGAATGTAATTTTATATCACATATAAAAAACGAAAAAGAAGAAAAAAAAAAACACCCACGATTTCTTACATTGACTTATAAATTATTGCAAAAAAGATACGTGTAATCAAAAATAACTTTATAAATCCATCTTCTTCCTTTACGATTCATTCATAAAATAATATAAAAAAAAGAAAAGAAAAAAAAAAACAAAAAAGAAGAAAAATAATCAAAGAAAGAAAGAAAGAAAGAAAGAAAGAAAAAGAATTATATTCATTCGGATTAAATATATAAATTTTCAAGGAGTCGAATCGAGAGAAGAAAGAGAAAAAAAAAAGCAAAGAGGAAAAAAAAAAGAAAAAGAAAAAGAAAGAAATTCGTGAAAGCTACAAGTTGATCTCTCTTCTCTCTCCGTTCTCTTTATCTATCCTGATATATTTACCGATCTCTTCTTCCGAGTTTCTATATCGATTTAAAACACTCGACGACCCCTTCTCATCTGGCTACGCTTCTCGAATTTCAAACCAACCTCGCAGCTCCTCTAATTTGCATCACGGACACATTTATTCAGCTAGGAACTTCGATTATTCACCCCTTATGGTATCCAATGGTTACCGAGCGTACCTTTCCGAGAGAGAGAGAGAGAGAGAGAGAGAGAGAGAGAGAGAGAGAGAGAGAGAGGAAGAGTACTTACGAGGGATGTCACCGTGCAAATATTTCCAATTCTCATCGATCAATCGAAATAGAAAACAAAATCGAAAATGGTAATATAATGAATGATGACGCACGAGTACTACTCGTTGTTAAATCTACAATGAATATTTCTTTTTTTCTTTTTTTTTTTTTTTTTTTTTTTCATTTTGTCCTCCAAATTCTTATTCGTAAGTCAAACAAACTCGTTAGGGGACTATAATGACTTTAATGGGACAGAAAAGAAAAAGTAATTATACACACGCAGACACACATATATATATATATATATATATATATATATACCTAACTCTCTAGACTAAATTCAAACAATACGAACATCCTGTCGATCGAGACGAACATTTTATCGAAACGATTCAATCGAAATATTCTTGGAACGTCGATAGATATCAAATGATTCTCTGCCTTCCTTTTTACGCACTCTGAACACCCTACGGGATTGAAACAACAACGCGGAAAAAAAAGGAAATGAAAAAAAGAAAAAAAAGAAAAGAAAAAAAAAAAAGAAACGAAACAGACGAAAAAGAAAAATAGAAAAGAAAAAAGAAAAAACATTGCAAGAGATAATTCTCGGCTGAACGAACAAAACGAACGCGATATCTTTGTATGTAAAACGTTCGACTGAATATTTCAACAATACGGTTTTTTTATCTATGAATCTTCCTAACTGTTTCTAATGACGCTGCTAGTGTGTTTTTGTAAAAGAGATGAAAAAAAAAAAAAAGAAAAAAAAAAAAACAAATCACAAATAATTACCAAAGACGTTCTTAAGAATATTTGAGATTCGACATTATTTTCTTTTTTCTTTTTTCTTTTTTCTTCTTCTTTTTTTTTCATTCCAATCATTCTCATAACGACAATAATCGACAATACACGATTTAATAATTATTATTAGAAATATCGATAGCTTTTTGGACAACTTTTACGTCGAATAAAAGAACTTTCGAAATCGAACGACCTTTTAATATTTTCGTGCCCATTCAAGATCAAATAATAATTGTCAAAAAGTAAATATAAACAACAACGTTAATTAAATCGTTCAAAAAAAAAAAAAAGAAAAAAATAAGACAAAAAGAAAAATAAGAAAAGAAAACAGAAAGAAGAAAAAAAGAAAGAAAGAAGGGGAAAAAAGAAGGAGAAAGAAAAGAAATGAAAGAAATCTATCGGAAGTTAACCGAGCTCATTACACAATATACCAGAAGCACCGGTGTGTTATCCATCAATGTTCGGCACTTAGCAATCGCGAGAAAATACCATGGTTGGAGAGAGAGAAAGGAGAGAGAGAGAGAGAGAGAGAGAGAGAGAGAGAGAGAGAGAGAGAGAGAGAGAGAGAGAGTTTTACATAAATGAACGAAGGAGAGGACCGATAGATAGATATTAGGGTTGTTGAAGGGTGCAGACGAAGAGGAGAAGGATAAAGAATACGAGTAGATGGAAGAGAAAGAGGAGGAGATGAAGGAGGAGAAGAAATAGGAAGAGAAGGAGGAGAAGGAGGAGGAGGAGTACCAAATGGGAACGTGCATTAATCAAATTCTCTCTAAGCGGAAAGCTAAGGTTAACGGATCAAATGTCTCGCTTAGTATTTCGATAAAATTGCAAATCGTCTATCCTTATAGACGATAGATAACCACCGTTAACGACTTAAACATATTTTTCATATATTCATATATTATTTATTCATATTCAAATCGAATTTATATACCATAGAGTGACACGACGTCGAAACGTTTAAATCCTTAAACGATAATAACTTAAGAGACGTTTATTAAAATTATCGCTTATATATCGCTTGTAAAATCATCAATTACTATGTAATGGTTTTAACTATTTATGTATATTGCTATTTATCGTATCGGTTAGTCTAACTATCACGAAAATTTATTCGTTGGACGATTGAACTTTATTTTCTTTAATATTATTTTAAATATATATACATAATAATTATATTATATATATAATAACTAAATTATATATACATATATAATTAATAAATATATATATATATATATATATATATATATATATATATATATATATACGGACGGACAATGCACCCGCGATCAGAGTACGTAAAAGGCGGCGCCATTCGATTCCAAGCAAACTCGAATGCAATTGCAATCGTGTAACGACGTCTCAATCCAACCACGGTGCATTCCAGGGATTTGTTTCCACTCAGATTACAACTACAGATATCGCGGTCGCGAGCGACCTATATTTCATGCCAGAAACGAGAACCGCATCGATCCGATTCATTTAATTCGCCAAGTTTCGTAATGCCTGAGCCCGCGAAAAGCATGCTTCGCTTTTGAGATAACGTTTATATATCAATATAACTGTATATACCTGTTTTTATATATATATATATATTCACATGTATACATATTCATATACATTTCGATCTATATATATATACATATTCGTATACATATAGATCGAAATAACTTTACGTTACTTTCAAAGCTATTTCTACGTATATATCTACATATATATATATATACATACAAATATACTACATATATATATAATAAAATAACTGTATATATATGTATAACATGTATATTTATTTATAATAATATATATAAACTAATATTTTATATATATATATATATAATTTATACATTATTAAAAATACAAAATATGTGTACACATATATCTACAAATGTAAATATACATAAATATATATACATATATATGTATGTGTTTATATATATTAATATTTATGTATATATGTATATATGTATATAATGTGTATATATATTGTACATAAAGCAAGGATTTTAACGAAGAACGTTGCGTGTATCTGATCGTGGATCATCAGCAGCAGCGCATGGCCTATGACTTTGGCTAGTTACGCCGGTGAAAGTCAAAGAAGAAAGTTCTTAATACGTAATTTTTTATCTCTTTCCCTTTTTTTTTTCCTTTTGTATATTCTTTTCCCCCTCCCCTCTTCTCTTTTTTCTTCTTCTTCTTCTTACATTTTTTACCTCATTACGTATTATCTTCCACTTATCTCAGAAAATTCATTATTTTGTTACGATGTAATAAACGATACCAATCGAATTTCATAATCATTTAAAATAGATTACGATCGTTCTCCTTGAATTTATTCGATTCGTATTCTTATCCTAATTTTTTATCGTTTCCTAATGATATATATATATATATATATATATATATATATATATATATATATATATTTATGCTTTAATTCGAAAAAATGAAAACGAAGTAATTCGTGCTAAAGTCGAAGGGTGGATATTTTTTTTGATGGGGGGTTGTGACGGCATGAGATGTTTGTACATCTTTAGCGTAATGAGATATAATTTAAAAAAAAAATCAATAAAATCTCATACATTAGTCCGAACAAATTAGTCTATTTAATTGAATTGTTCGAATGTTTACTTTGAAAGCGATATAATTTAATTTCCATCAACGAATCGATTTAATAATTGTTTCAATGGAAACATTCAACTTTATGGAAATGCTTAACGTGAATCTTGATCTGTAATTTTCTTCTTTCTTTTTCACCTTTTTTTTATTTTATTTCTTTCGTTTTTAATTTCGTTTGTATACTCTTTTTACAATATTACATGGAAAAATGTTTATCGAGGGAAACGCATTTTTATGTTCGATAATAATTTTCTTTTTTTTTTTTTTTATTAGATATATGGTAAAATTATTTGATTAATTAAAAAAAAAAAAAAACAAACAAACAAACAAATTATAGGCGTATAATAAAATTGAACGTGTCTGTTTTTATTTATCAACGCATAAAAAACTTGTTAAAGTTTCTTACAATAGAATATTCTTTTATAAAAAAAACATTAAATATCTTCGTAAATAAATAAAAGTAAACAAATATATAAATATATATGTATAAGAAAAAAAAAAATAAATAAATAAATAAAAAGAAAAGAAAGAAAGAAATAAAATTTATATCCCATAGAAATTTCATTCCATACAATTTTCTCATTTGTAAATAATCGATTAACTTAATATCATTACCTAAAATATATATATATATATACATATATATACACACAGTAATAAATAGATAAATTTTTTCCTTTTATTATTGATAAACACACAAACAATATCAGAGATCATTAGATCGAAACATTGGCGTTTGCCTAAGGAATTAGTCGCTGCAGGTCGTAACGACGGGTCATGGCTGTGCCATAGTCTCTATATAGGACAATGACGTCACCATGGCTTACCTACGAGAGCAGAGTATATAAAATGTATCCGGTGGGTGTGTCGCTCCCATACCCTTTGTGACTCCGACTGGCGCTAGGAGCGACGAGGCCGCTATTATAAACGCCGCTGTTTAAACGCCGCGTAAACGGCCGCGCACGAAAGGGAAGGTAATCGTGCGGAGCACGACCGGATTCTATTTTGTCAAGACTATACCACCCGATATGGCTAATATAAATTCCTGAAACACCTTTTAATACAGAACTATTAATACAGAATAGCCATCATGAATTTGCCCGTTTAACGTCATTAATTCTTATCACACCTATCGTCAAACTGTCAAATTATTTTCTTCTTCTTCTTCTTCTTCTTCTTCTTCTTCTTCTTCTTGGTCTTTCATCATTTTCTTTTTTTCTTTTTTTTGTTTTCGTTTAATAATTCATAATTCATTCAATGAATCGGCTGTTCGATCGGTCAACTCGATTAATTAATCGATTAAATATTAATCAATCGATTAATATTTCAGATTAATCCAATCAAATTAATCGATCGATTAATCGACGCTTTTTCAATTTTTCTCTTTCTTCTTTTTCTTTTTCTTTTTCTTTTTCTTCTTCATTTTCTTCTTTTCTTTTTAATTTTAATTTTAATTATCGAAAAAGTACTCGGCGAACTCCCTCGCTTTTTTTATATTCGTAATTAATCAACATAATTTGCTATCATTTAATCTCATTTATATAAAAGAAAGAAAAAAAAATTGGAATATAAATTTCTAAATAGTTATTCGAAATAAATTTCGAACGTATATCCTAATATATTTTTATATTTTATATATATCTACGTAAGAAAGAAAAAAAAATGTATATCCCATAGAAATTTCAATTCGAATTTTTCTCCATTGAAAATAATCGATAAATTTACTATTATTATCTGAAATATAATATATATATATATATATAAAAATAAAAAAAAAAGAACCCTGTAATAATTTTATTATATATATGAATTTTTTTCGTTCGAAAATAAGTCAATTGAAAATAATTGTATTATCCTTTGGATATATTCGAATTATTATTCCAATTTAAAAGAAACAAAAAAGAAAAAAAAGAAAAAACAAACGAACGAACGGGCAAACAAAAATTATCGAAGAGATCGATTTAAAAAAAAAGAAAAAAAAAGAAAAAAAAGAAAAAGAACAAAAACCAGGAAAAAAGAAAGAAAATAGAAAGAAAGAATGAAGAAAAAAGAATATTTTCTTTCACGAAGATTGAAATGCAACGATGGGTTCTCATATCATCCCAACAGACATTCAAGATTTATATTCTCTATCCTACGATCACGATTCTAATTCTTTTATTAGGTATGAGCAAACGAACGAAAGAAAGTTCGAACTCTCAGGCATCAGTTCGTATTTCAATCATGAATAAACACATACACACACACGCACACACCCAGAGAGAGAGAGAGAGAGACATATATATTTATACGAATATAAACAGAATAGATAGTTACATCGAGTATAGAAATAATCGAAAATGAGGAGGACGCTTGCACTACCATAATTGCACGGTTAAATTTGCGTTACACGCCAAATCGCGTGACGTTAAAGGATAAAACGCGAGTCGGCGATTCTCCAATCACCTTCCACGAATCATTCACTTCCTCGAGATATACATATGTATAATATAATACATGAGTAAGTAAGTCGTCGTACTCGTCGTTGTCGTGGTTATGGTCGTGGTCGTGGTCTTGGTCATACTCGTCGTATCTTTCAAATGGTGAAACCTACTCTCCAGTTTCGATAAACACATTATATCAAAGGAAGTTTCGATCGTAAACACAATTATTGCTCAATATTAATTTAATCCAAACACACACACAAATATAATACATACATATATAATGTAAGTTTTATAGATAATATAAGTATAATGGATAATCATTGAAACTCTAATTCAATTATTGATATCGATCCTCCCCTTTTATCTCCTTCATTTTTTCAAACACGATAAGTACTTAAGTAAATAAATAATTAAGTCGATATATATATATATATATATATATATATATATCGTCATTTTAATTTTCTTTTTTTTTCGTATCAATCGATAATTATTTCGAAATGGACAGCTATCTCTCTCTCTCTGACACATACACACACACACACACACACACTCTTTCTCTTTTTCTCATTCCTTTTTTCTTTTTCGTTTTGTCTCTCTCTTTCTCTTTCTGTCTGTATTTAACCACGTCGCAACATAAAAGGTAAGATACGAATAAAAGAAATAACCTGGTGGATTTTAATAACAGTAATCGTAAGGTGGCAAGGCGTTTCACCATCTCCCAAGCTCGGCATCAATTATCCACTTCTCGACTCATTCGCGTGAAAATTAGACGGGCCATAAATTTCATGAAATTATCATCCATCTCGTTCTAGTACTGGAGTTTTCGCACTCGTTTTCGCGCTAAACGTATATCCCCGATATAACGTTTCCAGTTTATTCCACCTCCGAGTTTATATTTGCCACGAGCATCGTAAACGATGAAGAGAAGAGAAAAAGAAAGAGAGAGAGAGAGAGAGAGAGAGAGAGAGATCGTGTGAATCGATTCAAGTACCATACTTGAAACTTTCCTACCTCTTTAAATAACAATAAGTTACACAAAATGAAAATAATAGCTTTAAAACATTTCCAATCTTTCATACTACGTTCTATAATAAGACATTTTTCTTTATTATTAAAGTTAACACGTTTTCCTAATTAATATTCATGATGTGTAAAATTATTTTCGTTCGTTCAACGAATCTTAAATTTTATAATTCATTCCTATTCTAAAAGAAATTTTTTATTGGGTCGTGTTTCGGAAAAAAAAAAGAAAAAAAAAAAAAATAGAAAAAATAAGCAAATTCGTAAAATAAAAAAAAGAAACAGAAAAATTATTAATATTGAACACACTTATCAATGTACGATCGTACATACGCATTCTATGAAATTCTTATTATAAAATTGAATTCGATCGAATCGATTGATGATTTAGTTACATCTTAGATCGATAGCAAGAAAGAAAGAGCAAAAAAGAAAAAAAAAATACGAAAAACGAAAAAAAAGAGAGAGAGAGAGAGAGAGAAAATTGTAATAGCGAAAAAGAAAGAAAAAACAAAATAATTAAAACGATAAAGAGATTTTATCGAGCGAATGTATTAATGTAAAACCGATGATCGAGCGTCACAAGCAATGTTTGATCGACCTAAGATCGATCTAAGACCGATCCCAGTTCCGAAATAAAAAAAATATCTAGGAAGTGAAACGTGTCAGTGATTAATTCGATTCAACTTCTAGAAGTCGCTATCGCCAAGCATGTTTCGCATGCACAACTCTCGCGCACCTTGCGTGTTGTTGTTGTTGATGTTGTTGTTGTTACTGTTATTGTTGTTGTTGTTATTGTAATATTGGTAGTGGTAGTGATTGTGATAGTGATAGTGATGGTATTGCGCGCTTGCGCTTTCCTAACCACAATCGCCTAAATTAATTACATCTCCGGATACGATCGGTTGTAACAAGCCCGTAATAAACTTTGATCGTGACAAACCACCTACATACGAGTCCCTCATTAATTTCGACGTCGACCCGTATATATCTATCTCTTCGTATTTGCCATAATGATATAATAATAATATTAAAAATAATAATAATAATAATAATACATAATAATAATAATATATAATAATGATAATGATAATAATAATAATAATAATAATATAACAATAATAATTGTTAGGATTTATAATCTATAATAATCGAAAGATTTAACTATATATCCAAAAGTATTATCGATCGAAAATTTGTCGATTTATTTCACGATTTCATCGATCGAAAAAGATTTACCGATTTATTTATTCGATGTATTAACTCTCTCTCTCTCTCTCTCTCTCTCTCTCTCTCTCTCTCTCTCTCTCTATCTCTCTATCTCCCCTCTCTCCTTTTTTTTCTTATCAAGGATCAATCAATTTTCGATGACATTTCAATATAATTCACGTATTTTTATCTCACGATAAATATAATATATTCATATAAAGATGTATATAAAGAGAGATAAAAACAAAGAGAGTGAGAGAGAGAGAGAGAGGAGAGAAAAGAGAGGAGGGAAAAGGAAGGAAGACTTTCACTCGAAGTAAAGAGAACTCGAGTCACGTCGTCACGTCTATATCACTTCTTTGTGATAAACGATATTGAATAAAAGAGAACGAAGAGATAAAGAAAATAAATAAGCAAATAAAAAAGAATTGATTATTTATTCCATCCTCCTCGTAAACTTTTCTTTACACCCTTATCACAATCCCCTCCTCGATATATCCGCACATTTTATCATGGAGTTTTTCTTATTCGCCAATTTTTTTTCTTTCTTTTTTTTTTTTTTTTTTATTATCTTTTTATTCGATAAAACGAAAAACATTCATCCTATCTTCTCAATCTTTCAATGGTTCATCTTAATATTTAAAATTGCAAAGAAATCTCACGGGAGATAAGTACAGAAGAGATGGGGGATGAAGTATGATCGAAGGAGAGGGAAAAGCAAGTGAATGGAATTTATTGTGCTTTGGAAATCAATACATATCATATGATACATATTTTACGATACACCCGGCCATTGTAATAATAGGATTCTCATATTTAGACGTTCGTACTTTGTAAGAACAAAGAAAAGAATATAATAATAATATTATCGTTCCATCGTGACTTAATACAACACTTTTGAGGTTAGGTAGGATCTAGAAACTTCTCCAACTTTTTTTTTTTTTTTGCTTAATTGAATATATAATATTTCAATCCACCACATTATTATTATTATTATGATGATGATTATTATTATTATTAGTTTTATTAGTATTATTACTTTTTTCTCTCTCACTATGAATTATATTGAATAATCGAAACGAACGTTTTTCTTTTCTTTCCTTTTTTTTTTCTTTTTTTTTTTTTAAATATTTAAGAACAAAATCCCGTCTAACTTTTGAATTTTTATTCACTTTAAACAAAGTGTTCGCCTGAAAAAGCATCTAATAGCAAATTCTCTCTTTGATTACGCGCATTTGATGACGGGCGTGTTCAATAGATCGTTCGCTTTGTTTCACAATATTTTTTCATGACTATACGATTTCTATGACTTATTAACATTGCTTTGTATCCACGCGTCTTTATCGATAACAGATAACTGATATAATTAATATGTTTAAGAAATGAAATATACCACGATAAAGACGAAAATACGTGTGAGATGAAAGAGGAAGAGAGAAAAGGGAAGAGGAGAATTGTCTCCTTCGATTATAATCAATCAAGATTCCAGTATAATCAGTATCAAGGTATAATTCCTTTCAAGTTATTATCAATTATATACACACAGTAGCATTAGAAAAAATGAGAATCAACTAAGAAAGAATAAGAAAGAACCTACGATATTCTAGGTCTGCGGAACAACCACAGGAGCAACCACCTTTCGAGTGGTTTAGAGCAGACGACGTAGACATTCCCTAGCCCTCTACCTTCTCCTCCTCCTCCTTTACCACTTTCTCTACTTCAGTACCTATCCCTTTATATCTCACTTCCCTTCATTCGTCGTGTTTGTATCCAACATAGTCTTTCTACCTCCTCTCTCCTCCCTTCTTTTCTTGCTTCCTTCTTTCTTCTTCGACTCGTCACCTCGTTTTTTTTTTAATTTACTTCTCCTTCGACGATAATTTGATTCATTTAAAGATGACTTTCTTTCTCTTTCTCTCTCTGTCTTTCTCTCTTACTTATCGACTTTTGTCAGATAGCAACGATAGCGCAAATATTTGTTCGGCGATCCTTACTTACATATATATATATGTGTGTGTGTGTGTGTGTGTGTATGTTCGTACGTAAATATGTACGTATTAGTAAAAAAAAATTGCGGAGGAAGATGACCTTGCTTAGGTTATTAAAGTGAGAGACCAAGAGGATTCCCGGGTCGCTGTCCTTTATAAACTCAGGAGACCACTAATAGGAATTATCGTCGTTATATACTCTAGCTCTTTTTCTATCTATATATCTCTTCACTTCTCTCTCTCTCTCTCTCTCTCACACACTCTGTCTTTATCTTTTACTCTTTCTCGTTCGCTTTCTCTCTACCTACCTATCTATCTATCTATCTATCTACCTATCTATCTGGCTAATTATTAATTGAATCGAAAACTATTAGGTTTAATTTCAATTAACATTGTTGATCATTTTATTCGGATAATAATTATGGATAATTAAAAAGAAAAAGAAAAAAAAAGGACAAGTAATAATTGATATCGTTGAACATACGTATGTATGTATGTATGTATGTATGTATGTATGTATGTATGTATGTATTTCAAAAAGATAACTATAATTTCATCGTTCGGATAAAAGGTACATAATAATAAATGTGTTATATAAAATAAATTAATTACAATCGATACGTAAGAAATAAAATTGTGATATAAAGAAAATGTTAAAAGATAAAAGAATATATTAAAATAATAAAATGATCGTTGGACTTACGATAATAGGGACTACGTCGTTCCACGATGTTCACTTTACCACGACTCATCTACGACTGACTCGTTATAAACAAAAGATGAGAAGGACTAACAAAGTAAATAGAAAAGATATAAAAGTATAGGAGTCACCTTGTAGTATTAAATACGTACTAGTAAATGTTATCGATTAGAAACATTCGTCTGAAAGTTTTTGTTTATTTACATTTTTCGACGAATTTTGTTTCTTTTGAAAATACTTTACGAAGAAAATAAACCTACATTTTATCAATCATTTATAATCGTTTATAAATTTTTATTATTTATATTTGAAAATACTTTACGAAAAAAATAAATCTACATTTATACACTTGCTTTTAGTAAATGTATTCTCTGTATTTTCTGATGGTTATAATTAAACAAGGCCATCACCCAACCAAACAGCATGTCTCCAAGCGAGTCTACCAGTGCATGCAACTAAGAACAGAGATTATTAATCAACATCCTTAGGGGTCGAGAGAGAAAAAGAGATAGAGAGAGAGAGAGAGAAAGAGAGAGAGAGAGAGAGAGAGAGAGAGAGAGAGAGAGAGAGTGATAGATAGATACAGATAGAGAGAGAAATAGAGAGACTCGGAAAGCTCTTGTGCAAATGGAACCGTGATAAATCGTAGAACTCGAGTTCTCTCTTCTGTCCAGTCAAGCGAGCGACGAAAGGGAGAATGAAAATGTCTGTCTGTGGCACCTTTCAAGAATCTTACTAAAATGTACGAATCAAATGATCCATATCAAAGTTGTCCATCGATTGCAAAGTTATGTCAAATTTAATTGAAAATGATTTATTTATTTAAAAGAAATAAAAAAAAAAAGGATGTTAAGCGAACAATGTTTCATCCAAAAATATTTTTCTTCTTTGCAATGCGCAAATAATAATTTTATATAAAACCAAAAAAAAAAATGTATATATATATATATATCGATTATATGGCGATCATTTAAATTGTATTAATTGGATATTTTGAAATTGTTTATTCAGCGCAAATGTTTTTCTCTTATTTATAAAAATTGTTAAATAAAACGGGTCTCTACTAAAGTTTACAAATAAAAATCATATAAAAAAAATATTAATTTTCGGTCGATGATTAAAATGAAATTGAATGAATATTTCAGAATCGTTTCAATTATTAATTACAAAAAATAATCTATCACGTTTAACGTCGATCCATTGAAAATGTTTACATATTTGCAAAAAAAGAAAAAAATAAAATAAAATAAAATAATAATGAACAAAAACAACGAAATAAATTTCGAAAAATTTTCGATGATATTGAAATAAAAAAAATATATATATACATACATATATATATATATACATAGAAAATATTATCGACAATTATAACCACGTCGAAATAAATTCGAATCAGAATTCTTCCATTTATTGATACGATTTATCTATTATTTCAAAGCATAAATTTAAAAAGAAAGAAAAAAAAAGGAAAGAAAGAAAGAAAGAAAGAAAAAAAGAAATTCGAGACAAACGGAGCTCGACCAAGTGAAAGTACATTAAGAATAAAAAACAAATGCCATAATAAATTATCGATCCATTCGATATAATTAAAATCATATCATATAGGAGACACATCCTACGATCACGTTGAACGATTAATAACATTTATTTATTTATTTTTCAAAAATATAATAAACAACTTAACTAAACAACTTTCCAAGAAGATTCGTAGAAATGGAATGAGAACGGTAATAAGTTATCGATCACTTGATAATTAAAATCGTATCGAACGGACGAAGTTAATCGTAGTAAATATATAGAATGTAATTGTACTAACAATTACTAAACTTGGTGAATTGATGCCTAGCCGATGAATTTACATAGATACATATATACATATGTACATACATTTATATATATCTATATATTTTATATTTACACATACATACGCATGCATGCATACACATATATCAAGTTCTAAAGATTATTATACTACTAACATTTATGATGACTTTAATCGGAATTATTAATCGAGTTGATCTTTCCGCTTCTAAGGTACAAATGTATTCCCGTATGTGTATGTTTGTATGTGTGTACAGGGTGTTCCATTTATCTCGAAAAAATTCGATATGTCTCGTCTGGTGGATGAATTTTTATATGGATTGCGTCTTCTTTCAATTTCAATTTTTTTTCTCTCTCATAATTCGATAAAATTTTTATACACCAATTGGATACATCGAGTTACCTACGAAGACACATATATTACATTTTAATAAAATATTAGTAATGATATTAGAATTCTATAAATTCTTAAGTATAAGAATGTAATCTAATAATATATCGTGTAAAAAGAAAAAAAAAGAAAAAAGGAAAAAAGAGAAAAAGAATTAATAACTTTAAAAAAAGAAAAGAAGATTATATTTTGAAATTTTCTCCATCGTTGGACTTTCGAAAAAAAAGAAAAAAAAAAAGAAAATTAAACGAAAGCAAAATAAAATAAAATAAAAAATTGACGTACGATAATTGGCCCTTTACGTGTCGAGCAAAAATTGTTAAAAAAAAAAAAGAAAAAAAAAAAAAGAAAAAAAAGCACAAAGAAAGAAATAAAAAAAAGAAAAAATTTTCTCGAAGTAGAAGGCCTAGCCTATCACGGTAGTTGTATTAATTTTTTTTTTTTATTTTTTTTCGAGATAAACGGAACACCCTGTATATATCGATCTGCGTAAGTACCTACGTACAGAAATGATAATAAATTGCGGCGCAAACTCGCCTGTCAAAAGAAAGAATAGCAACGTCATTACCTGTTCAAACGTAATACACACGGTCGATCGTTAATGAGTCTCTCTCTCTCTCTCTCTCTCTTTTTTTTGTCTCTTTCTTTTTTTCTTTCTTTTTCAATATTTTTTTTTTCCATTGGCCAATAGTACACGTGCAAAATTTATTGACCGTGAGATTATCGTCGCGAAACGGGACGTTTCGCTCGATGAATCTCGTTGAACGCGTTCAAGAAGGTGGATCGAACCTTAAGATATATATTACAGAAGCGGAAAGGAGAATCTCATGGAGAAGAGGAAGAGAAGAGGGAGGGGAGAACAGACGAGAAAAAATTTCGATTTGTGTTGGATGATAATAATAATAATAATAATAATAATAATAATAATAATAATGATGATGATAGTAAAAATAATAGTAGTAAAAGGAAGCAGTAAAAAAAGAAAGAAAAAAGAAAAGTCGAAAATAAATATGGAAGAAAATATTAAAGAAGACTAGAGAGAAAAATAGAAGGATATATAAAATATATCTTTAAAAATATATCTTTAATATATATATATATATATATATATATATATATATATATATATGTATGTAGTTTTTATATACTTTATATATTTTAATTTTATATTTTTAATATGTATATATATATATATATATATTTATTTAAAATATTTTTTTTATATCAGCCAATTAAATAAAAGCCAATAAATAATATATCAGAATATGCAGTATTTTAAATCAATATAAAGAATACTATATTTTATATTTTTTACTGAAAAATGCCATTATGATATACTTATATATCATATATGTAATAAATAGTATATTGTATATATACATAATATATAATAATATATTTATTATATTCATATATACTTTTATTCATAAAAATTATTAAATTCAATATAATATTTGAATTGTCATATAGATTAATCCATCAAAACAAAAACAAAAACAAAAACAAAATTATTCTTTTAGGAATACAATATAAGAATCTAAAAAAAAATAAATAAAAAAAAAATAAATAAATAAAAAGAAAAAAGCAAAAAGAAAAAGAGAAAAGATAAAAGTTGAATTGTACCTGTTAATCGAGACAAAAAAAAAATCTGTCCTACTGATCTATCCACAAATATCTATCTATCTATCTATCTATCTATCTCTCTATCCATCTATCCATTCATTCGTACAAAAGATATTCTAAAGATATCGAAGGTAAAAGAAAAAAAAAAAAAGAAAAAGAAAGAACGAAGTAAGTTGATTAACAGGACGTTTTAATAAAGATAAATCATCCAATGTGGATGAAAATTTCTGATATGACGATAGATATGTATTATCAGTGTGTTTGTGTGTGTATGTATGTGTGTATGTACCTATCGTAGTAATTCGTAGGTTTACAAAAGAAAATAGAAGTATTATTCGTCGACGTCCGATTAATGTGGAGGGTTGTAGGAGGTAATAAGGGAGAAGAGGGTGGTAAAATAAATAGCTCTGGCACACGGCAATAGTAGATTAGAGCAGTAGATAAAGACTCTCATGAGATTGCTTAGAGTTTATTGTGCGTATAGAACAAGCCGACATAACAGTAAGCGAGTTCTGTCATCCACAGAAGCGTTGTTTAAGAGGAAGAAGAGAAATGGAGTCGAGGAGGGGTGGATTTAGGTGAACTAGATTGGGTTTGGGATGAATGGGTTGTGACAGAGAAAGAGAAAGAGAGAGAGAGTTTTTTGTGAAGAAAAGTATAATAGTATTGTCATTGACATAGTTATCTTGACCATTTTTACAAATGTGTGTATGTGTGTGTGTATATTTATGTATTTATTTTATTATTATTATTATTATTATTATTATTATTATTATTATTATTATTATTATTATTATTATTATATATCTACAGAGAGAAATACATTTCTAAATCTCAATAAAAATATATATATATATATATATATATATATATATATATATATATAGTAATAATAATAATAATAATAATAATAATAATAATAACAATAAGAAGAAGAAGAGGAGGAGGAGAAAAAAAGGAGAAAAAGGAAAGGAAAACTTTTTTCGAAAGAAAGAAAAAAGAAGAAGAAAAGTATTTTTTTCTTCTTCGACGAAGGTCCGATCCGCTGTGCTCTATACTTCGATCAGGTCCGGTTAACAACAACGTCGAAAGTCAAGTACGAACAATCCTGGTTTCTCTCTCCTCGGTAAACGAATAAAACTACGGGTGACCTTTAATTGCTAGAGTCGATCCCTGATCCACCTTTGATGACCTCGTAATGCACGAACGTTCGCCGATATTTCGCGATGAAGATGAAGGAAAGTGACGGGAGTGGAAGTGGCAAATAGGAAGTTGGCAAATTGGGAGGGCAGAAGGGTACGTTGGATATTCTGAGAT
>NC_060977.1:3045000-3067500 GCF_910589235.1 Vespa crabro | reverse complement strand
CAACATTAAAATGATAGATAGATAGATAGATAGATCGATGATCGATTTCGATTGAAGATCCAAAAGAATATGATGAAAGATCGACTCGTGTACGTGTAAATGTTCACTTCAAACTCGTTTCTGATGACGTTAGTCATTAATTAAAAACCGGAAATACAATGACGATGACCGTGTAACAGTGACACGCTTTAGAGTCCACGTGTACGTAGATACATTAATCCGTTCTAAATAACAACAATAGCAATAACAGATATATATATATATCATTGCTATATCACAAATATCACTAACATACGCGAATAGGATCGAAATAGGAAAAGTAACAACCGTCATGTTTTAGAAGAAGAAAACGTCATAAGATAGTCCGTCTATTCGTGAGAGAAGAAATTCTAGCGTCTTGGTTGCTTCTCTAATCACTTTCTCTTCTATTAAATGTAAATGCATTTATATATGTATAAATGTATGTATGTATGTATGTATGTTTATATGTATGTATGTATCGAAGCTAAAGTGTTCCCATGAACGACGTAAAATATTGTTTTTTTTCGATAATGAACGAATCAAAAGTGCTTCTTAAAAATTTATACGTTTGAATCGATAAACAAAAAGATTCTTCAAGAAATTTTCGTTCTCTCTCTCTCTCTCTCTCTCTCTCTCTCTCTCTCTTTCTCTCTTTTTTTCTATCTCTATCTATCTATCTATCTTTTCTTTTTTTTCCAAATTGAAAAAAAAAATATTTTCTAAGCTTATAACATCTAAGCTAAAGCTAAGAAAAATTAATCCAAGTGATAATTAATTTTCCAAAAAGAAAAAAGAAAAAAAAAATAAATAAAGAAAGAAAGAAAATAAAAGAATTAATCGTCTAATTCTTTTCTGAAGAATGAATAAATTCATAACATTAATTCATAAGTATTCTTACGACGTAAATCTTATTTATTCTAAATTTGTGAATGAAAGAAAGAAAAAATTAAATAAAAAATATGACGATTAGTAAAGAGATATCAGTCGACAGTGTATATTTATGAAAAAAAAAAAAAAGAAATATTTCCAAAAAAAAAGAAATATTTATAAAAAAAAAAAAGAAAAAAAGGAAAAAATACTATTACATCTCGATCGTATCTAATTCTATTTACCATTTCACCTTTTTTTCATTCTTTATCGACGGCGATTAAGAAGAAACAAGAAAAAAAAAAAAAAAAGAAACTATAAAAGAAAAACAAGAAGAATAAAAAGGTGAAAAGTCCAAAACGAAGGAACGAAAAGAAATTATTACATAGCAATTGTATCTAATACCAATATATTTCATTAATCGTTTTATGTTGATCGCTATTAAGGTGAAAAAGAAAAAAGAAAAAAAAAAAGAAAGAAAAAAAGAACAAAAAACAAAGAAGAAAAAAAAAAAGAAAAGAAGAAAAAGAAAATACGAATAAAAACAAGAGCAAAAGTAAAACGAAAACGATAAAATCTAGAAAAATATTAACGAGATACAATTTAATTAACGACGCCACACTCTTATCTTAGGTGTTCATTACGTATTTACAAATATACATACATACGTTCATACACGTTCCGAACACGTAGGAATATGAAACTAATGCTCTCGCTTCTCGAGTAAAACGTTTATATGACGATAACCGAAGAAGCAACTAGCAGCTAGTGTAAGAAACGCGAAGTAAAACGTATATTTAACGGTAGTCAGGTACCGTACCGTGGATTGTAATCTTATACGTTTAAAGTGCCGGGTATCGGGTGTTGCTATTTCACATAGCCGGTAATATTAATGACGAGCGAGCACGGTTTCCGAAGCTGGAAGCGCCTAAGGACGACGCGCTCGCTGTAAAGATATTTTTTTTTCTTTTTCTGTTTTTTTTTTTTTTTTTTTTTTTTTTTAATTTTTCTTTTTCCTTTTAATCTTTCTATTTTAATTTTTCATTTTTCTTTATCTTCTTCTCTCGTAACGATTAAAATTAAAAAAAAAAAAAAAAAAAAAAAAAGAAAAAATCTTCTTTCGTAAAGCTCCTTCAATTGTGTACAAATTAAATTCATTGGAAAAAGAAAAAAGAAACAAAAATATATATTCATGTACTTTTTTATATATATGATATATATATATATAAAAACACACATATGTATGTTTATGTAAAAGAAAAAGAGAGAGAGAATAAGAGAAAAAAATTAATTGCTAAACTATATATATATATATATATATATATGTATTTTCTATATATTGTATATATAAAAGATAACACAGAGGTTATACAGAGCTAAAGATTTAATAGATACAAAAAAATAGAGAGAAAGAGAGAGAAGGAAAGAGAGAGAGAGAGAGAGAGAGAAATTTTTTGAAACCCTTTTGGAGCCATAAAAGAGTAGAACCCGGAAATCATTGGACATATCGGTCCGATATGCCATGGTTTGCGACGTTGACACCTTATTATCGTTGTGCCTGGGGCCGCGCGACCATCATGAAGAAATTCCACTCTGAGCTCTATGTACCAACAGCGAAAGTACTATACAAAAGAAAGAGAAAGAAAAAGAGATAGAGAAAGAGAGAGAGAGAGAGAGAGAGAGAGAGAAAATACAAAAAAAAGAATAGCCTGTTAAAATATATATATATATATATATATATATATATATATATATATTATATATATATATAGATGAGTATGTGTCTTCTAATATGAATGTATGTACGTACATACGTATGCACCAGTATATATGTATGTATGAATGTATATATAAATGTATGTATAAATTTATGTATGTATGTACGTATGTATGTATGTATGTATGTATCGGAAGTCACGCGGAATAATCCTTGCTGTATCCTTCGAAGGAATCGATCGGGCGAATCGACTTTAAACGCTACGCTTCGATGAAGAATCCTTTCCACGACGTTTAAACACGACGAGTCGTAGACCGGTGGTGGTACGCTTAAGTATCTCGTTCGATTGTTCGACATGCGAACGTAAGTAACTACCCGATAGTAAATCCAATGCTAATAACGATCAGAGAATGCGAGAGATGGAAAGTCATCGCATTTATTTATCGTCACTAAATTACGCGACTTCCTTTTAAAATATTTTATCTTAAGTAATTGAAAGATTTTCTATTCCTTCCTTTTTATTTTCTTTCTACGTTTATTTTTCTTCCTTTTCTCTTTTTTGTACGTTTCTTTTTCTTCTTTTTTTTTTTTGTGTGCACGCACGTGTACTCTTTTCCTTCGTTGATCTTATCTAAATAATACGATTTTTGAGATAACGATTTTTTTTCTTTACATTCAATAACGATAAATATATAGTAAAGTATATATGTAAAAAAAATATAATAATATAAATATAAATAATAATAATAATAATAATAATAATAATAATAATAATATATGTAATAAAATAATCATAATGTAAATCGATGTGAATTATATTTCACCTTAATTAATAATTATTCTACGTTAATAGCTGATTAAAAAATGACATGAAAATTTTTAATAAAAGATATATCGATTAACATATTATTAATTATTGAATTATATAAAATCTCAAATATATTAAAATAATACAATATTCGATATTTAATCACTAATTATACATTTGATTAATTCTTCCAAGAAAAAAAAAAAAAAGAATCCAATTAAAAAGATCTTGGAATGAAAATAGCGTGTGTAAATATTTTCGATCTTAATTGTAAAACATTAATTGTTTTGCTTATCGCTCATTGTTAATTATTTAATTATCGAAGCATGAGTCAAAACCGGAAGAGTATTACTATTGCTGCAACAAAAGAGGAGGATTTACCACCTCCGACAAATTCGCCTCCGCGATTTTGTGGGTCGTCGAGAAAAATAAAAAGGCTTGATTGCGCATTAGAAAAAGGGCGTTGAGAACTGCACATTGTGCATTTGCATAATACCGATCGTTAAAACGTATATACATACTTAAATATGTAGATATATACATAAGTATATATTTTATTACATATATATATATATATTTTTTTTTTATATATTATATTTCCTTATATTTATTTTGTTTATTTTCAAAATATCAAATATCTCTTTTTTGGATTCTACGAAATGTTCAAATTTAAATAAATAATTATCTTCAAGTTGAGGCAAGTCGAAATGAAAAAAACAATTCTTTCCAAAAAATAATTTACATATTTGTATGAGACACAAGAAAATATAATAATAATAAAATCGCATTTCTTATATTTTTTGTGTTCTTATAAATTGAAGGAGAAAAAAAAATGAATAAATAAAATAAAAAAGAAAAAAAAAAGAAAAAACAAAAAACAAAAACAAAAAAAAAAAAGGAAAACAAAAAAGAAAAAGGAAAATAAAAATAAGAAGAAAAAGAGAGAAGTGATTAAAAATGATATAAGCAATTGAAACAATTTCATTTAGTTATCTTAATTGAGATAAAATATGTCGAGACTTATTACATAGATTACATATGTATGTATAGGGCACAAATATATACATAAGTAAATAAGTGAGTAATATCGAGTTTGGTTCACGTTGAGAATCACGAAGAGATAACGATGCCAATAACGATGCGATGCGCAATCCATTGCTAAGATCGAGACGACGACGACGACGAGGACGAACATCCTACATCCAACTGTAAAATATTGAGCAATCGACTATATAAACCGACACGTGTCTTGGAAAATAATGATGACGTATGTGTGCGCAGAATTTTTTTTCTCTTTTTTTCTTTTTTAATATTTTCTTTTTTTTCTCTCTTTTTTTTTCTCTCTTTTACTTTTTTTCTTCTTTTTAATATTTTTTTTCCTTTCCTCTTCGTCTTCCTCGTCTTCTTCTTTACTTCGGTTCGATTTAAGATGGCCGTACGAGCAAACACATTAACATATAAATATTTGTAAATGCATACTGATTGATACCACTTCCACGTAAATATATATATATATATATATATATATATATACACATACGTATGTATGTGTTTGTGTATGTACGATAAATAACGCATTTAATCATAGTTAAACATTTTACATTATGACTCGTTTTTTCTAACATAAAGAATTTACTTAAATTTACTTATTTCCTTTCACATAGATATTTACATACATTGTGTGTGTGTATGTATTTCTTGGATTATTAAATAATTTAACAAAGTAAAATACGTATTTTAAATAATAGATATCTTTGCTAATATCGAGAAATAATGTCATCGTCCTATTGAAAAATATTTTAACTTTTAAAATTTGTTCGAACGAATAATAATTAATAATAAAATCCTTTTATTGTTAAAATTACGAATGATTTCAATTTATATCCAATTAATAAATTGAATGTAATTTTTATAATTTCTTGGAATTGAAAGAATCAATTAAAGTATACTTTTCAATGTAATATAATAATGTCTAATAAAAATAAAAAAAAATAAAATAAAATAAAAAAGAAGAAGAAATCGGCTCGATTAGACGAGATATTGATTACAAAAAAAGAAAAAAGAAAAAAAATGAAGAAGGCAAAAAAAGAAACGAAAAGAAAGAAGAAAGAAAGAAAGAAAGAAAGAAAGAAAGAAAATAAAAGATATAAGAAAAATTAAATATTAAAATTGGAGTTCACTATTTGCTACGTATAAGTTGATAAGCACGCGTTACATATATATTATATATTACATATATATATATATATAAAGAAAGAAAGAGATAGATATATAAATAGAAATAAGTAAGAACATTTATAAGATAGTGTAGTAGAGAAGAGCAAAAGAGTAAGTAGTTGGTCCAGTGGTTTCTCGAGTGTGATGGCGGTGACGGTGGCGGCGGCGGCGGCGGCGGCGGCAATGGCGGCGGCGTAAAACCGTCATTACCGCCAATTACAATAAATCCCGCACCGTATTCCTCTTATCGTTTTCCGCGCGTACGCTCGAGGTGCGGCGGCTTAATCTATAATCCGAAGCGAAGGTAACGGGGCGTAGTTCCATGTGCGTGCTGTTTTAAAAGATACTACCATATCAGAAAAAGGATGCTGAGAGAGTAGAGATAAGAGAGAGAAAGAGAAAGATGGAGAGAAAATGAGAAAAAGAGAGAGAGAGAGAGAGAGAGAGAGATTGTACGTATATATGTATGTAAGCAAAAGAGAAAGAGACTATGATAAAGAGAAGAAGAAAAAGAGAAAGAAACTGTGAGAATGAGAAAGAGATAAAGAGATATAATAAAAAGGAAAGAGAGAGAGAGAGAGAGAAAAATAGAAAGATAGAGAGTGTGTATGTGTATGTGTGTCTTTAAAAAGAAGATAGTAAGAGATAGGAAGAAAGAGAGAGAGAGAGACAGAAAAAAGAAAGAAAGAGAAAGAATGAAAAAGAGAAAGAAAGATAAAGAAAGAAAGAGAGAAAAAGAGAGAGAGAGTAGACATGGGCATGTAACAGAAACTGTTACCAGAGCAATCATTTTCCATGGGTACACTTTCACGACTGATGATCGGTTAGCGTTTCAACGTCGATCGGTACCGTCGTAATTGTAAAAGATTAACAGGAATAGAATCCGTTTGCTTCTAGAGACAGAAACAGTGCGTAATAAATATTCTCCTAATCCTTCTTGTAAATCGAAGACACATCTTCCTCTTAATATCAATTCAATCACAAATCCGGAATACATAAAGAATTTTTAATCTCTATCAATATACTTGTCTATGTAAACATATACATACATTCATATATATATATATATATATATATATGTCTACTACCTCGTTCATTTCATTTCATTTCATTTCATTTCATTTCCTATCGTTTTGTTTCGTTTCCCTTCTCTCATCGAACTTCTTTTCATATTGCAAAGTATCGTAGTTGTTTATTAGTATATACATTTTATATATATATATATATATATATATATATATATATATATATCTACTTAACGTTTAACGAAATTTCCCGGGGCAACTCGGTCGTCTAAAGACAAGTGGAATGAACGCACCCTCTCTCTTTCTCTTTCTATCCATCTATCTATCTATCTATCTATCTATCTATCTATCTATCTACCTATCTATCTATCTATCTATCTATCTACCTATCTCTCTCTCTCTCTCTCTCTCTCTTTTTCTTTCCCTCTCTCTCTCTCTCTCTTCCTTCTTTCTTCTCAACTTCCGCGTTTTCACGCGCTCTCGAACGTTATCCATCAAAGCGCATGCAAACGTTGTACTTTAATGCGCACTCGTTTAACATCAGCTTCACGAGCCCGTAGTGTTGTAACTTCCAAGATAAAAGGATTGAGATTATAACAAGAAGAAACGTGTATATAGACAATTTCGATATATAATATACCAACTCCTATAACTATGTATATATACATATATATATATATATATATATATATATATATATATAATATCTAAGTATGATTATTTACATGTACGAGATTATATGATTGTAAAAAATACATTAATAAATAAATATATTAAAAATATGTCATATGTTACGCATATACACATACACACACAACAAATATTTTATATATATATATATATATATATATATATATATATATATATATATATGAGATATTAGATGGTCTTTTCTAATACTTAGAAAAGATCGAACGAGTGAACGTTTAACTATCACGAAGAAAATCTACTTACGTGATCGTTATTGCCAATCCACACAACAACGAACGTCTGTTGAATTACACACTGTTACTCTCAAATATACATACATACATAGATACATATATACATAGATAGATAGATGCATACATAGGAGAGTACACCAACCATGGTCCAGATAGATCACGTCCGATATAATTAATGAGCACGAGCCGCAATTCCCATATACACCTCCGGCACTGTGGGTCCGCCCTAACAAGTACCTACCTATCTACCTACCTACCTACCTACCTACCTACCTACTGCTCCTCGAAGAAGGAGAACTTGGTCTAACCTAAACGAACTCGTGAACGATCGACGAACTCTGTTTATTCTCTTTTTCGTGAACTTATATCTGGATGAAAGAAAGTACGCTTTTCTTCTTCTTTTGTCTTCTTCTTCTTCTTCTTCTTCTTCTACTTCTTCTTCAGCTTCTTCTTATTTATCTTCTTCAGCTTCTTCCTTTACTTCTTCTTCTTCTTCTTCAGCTTCTTCTTATTTATCTTCTTTTTCTTCTTCTTCTTTATCTTCTTTTTAGCTTCATCTTCTTCATGTTCTTCTTCTACTTCTTCATCATCATCTTCTTCTTCTTCTTCATCTTTGTCTTCTTTATCCTCTTCATCTGTTTATTCATCATTTGTCAATCATCATCTTCTTTTCTTCATCTTCTTCTTCTTCATCTTCTTCTTCTTCATCATCATCATCTTGTGTATCTTCTTCTTCATCGTCATCTTTTTTTTGTCTTTTTTTTCTTCTTCTTCTTCCTCATCTTCCTCTTCCTTGTATTCTTCATCTATTTCTTCATTCCATCTTCTTCCATTTCATCTTCTTCATCATCTTCCATTTCTTCTTCCTCGTGTCTTCTTTTTTTTTATTTATCTTCTTCTTTTTCAAACATATCGAGTTCATCTTCACGTTATTTTCACACGTACGCTTAATATAAACTTACACCTTTTTCTTTTCTTTCTTTTCACACGGATATTATACGAATCATTGACCGATATAATTACAATCACGAAATCATTATTTCATATCTAAATTGTATTTCATAATAATTTAATAATATCTATTTCATATCTATATAAATAATATTCTATTCTTAATATATTTTATTTTATTTTATTTTTCATTTTTCTTTTTTCATACGATATAGATATTATTTATTATTTTGTTTTTATCATTCTCTATGATATTCAAAATGTATTATCTATCGTCCACTTGACTATTAATGATTTTTTAATTATTAATGATACTATTGATCGACTATTAATCTCTTTCTCTCTCTCTCTCTCTCTTTCTCTCTCAATAATATTTATTGTATTTCAAGTATCTAAAGAAAAAAAAAAAAAAAAGAAAAAGAAAAAAGAATTAAAATTATTTTTCTTATAAGAGAAAAGATTCGATCGATAAAAAAGAGACAAATTCACGGATGAGATTTTCGGACACCATACGCCCACGTTCTCTTGACCGACAACACGACGATCGAAAACATCGACGATCCAGAAAACACGTTGGATCTCTTACGTAGGTATTTAAGGTACAGAATCCAACAGTTCGAGATCGTTATAAATTTAACGATAACAGTACGCTCTTTTATCTTATTACACCGTTACGTCGTGTCTTCTTTGGTATAGTAATACTTTCTCACGAGTCTTGTGAAAGAACGTTTCTTAATTCTTTCTTTTTTTTTTGTTTATTTTTTTTTTCCTTTTTTTTTTACAATAACGGACTTTAAAAACCATTTAAGATGGGGTTGGCATACGAAAAAGGAAGGGAAAAAAAAGAAAAGAGATAAAGATAAAATGAGAGAGAGAGAGAGAGAGAGAGAGAGAGAAAATCAAACAATTTGAGATACGATACGAAGAGACTAATTACTTATTATAATTAAGTAAAATTAAACGAATTAAAATGTGATTGACAAAAAGAAAGACAAAATGAAGTAATTAAATCTTTCAAAATGTGAAGATATTCATTACTAAAATGAAAGCAAATTAAACGATTTTGAGGTATGTTAAAAGTTGAGAGAGAAAAAGAGAGAGAGAGAGAGAGAGAGAGAGAGAGAGAGAGAGAAACTGACCGATGAGAGAGACAGAATGAAAAAAAAAAAAGAAAAGAAATGTTTAAATATTATACTAAACGAGATAATATTTGACAGAAATTAAAAGTCGAACGAAGTTAGATCTATGGATTCGTTCATTGATTGAGATAGATTAAATCTAAACGATTAAAATTGGGGGTGGGGGTCGTTGATTTGGAGCACGAATCCATTTTATAAAAAAAAAAAAAAAAGAAGAAAGAAAAAAGATAAAACAAAAAAAAATAAATTAGTTAAAGGCTAATTCTCATTACAGATGAACATAAAATTTATGTTTTCTCAATCGATTCACAATAAAATATCTTTTTCAATTTAATATCAATTATAAATTTCTTAATTACTAATAATTTATATCAATGTAGATAATTATTATATTGTCGTATTTATTTCATATAAATTTAATACATATATATATGTATTAAGACGACAAATAAGATTGTAAATAAAATGATAAAAAATATCCTTTTAAAACTTAAACCATTCAAAATCAACGTTAGATGTATTATAAAAAAAAAAAAAAAAAAAGAAGATACACAAAAAGAAAATAAAAAAAGAAAAAAGAAGAAAAGAATACTCACCGCAGGTAGAGGTAAAATCAATGGGATTTCAATATCTCTCGATCCACCCTTGTCTTCTTCTTTATCTTCGTTCCTTTCTTCTTCTTTTCCTCCTCCTCCTCCTCCTCCTCCTCCTCCTTCACTCCTCGCTCGTAAAGGATTTCTTTTTTCATCGTTCTCAATATCTCTTGCAATGTTCGTAGAATTCGTATCCACAATGTTAAACTCATTAACACTTAAATCATGTGAAACTTCGGTCGCTATAAGTGTATCATTAGAATCGCACTTTTTCAAATACGTATCGTCCTTGGATAAATTAACGATCGTCGTTATCGAATCATACGTATCGATAATATCCTTATCGTTATCCTTTCGTATATGAGGTTTTCTTTCGTTATTGCAAATTTCATCGACGGACAAATCTACGTCACCTTTCTTCTCTAAGGAAACGTTCGTTCTACTTTCACTTTCAACAACAACGATCCTATTATTATCATCATCATCATCATCATCATCATCGTTCTTCGATGATTTAACGAATAATAATGGATCATCAATGTGATCATCGAACTTCGTTAAAACTTCTCGATCATATTTTTCTTCGTTTAATCTTTGATCCGACAGATCCGTATATTTTTCTATATAATCATCTGATTCCTCGTGATCGCGACGTGTCGATGATAACGATTGATTATCCTCGAGATACCAAGACGTACAATTCTCTTGGCGTTTCTTTTCGGCAACGCTTTCGTCGCCCTTCGACAATGCACCCTTGCATTTTCGAAGATAACTCTTAACTCTTTTAGTTTTACTCTTTCTTGTTTCCTGACTACGTGGCAAATTAACGTCCACGCTGTTATCTGTATTATCCGATGTTAATGATTCTTTTTGTTGCGTTTTGCATGACACATTTTTCTCAAAATCCTGCGATACCTTCGATTTATCATCGGCGAGCTCGTCTAACGATGTGGATGATGTTTCCTGTTGATCATTCGGTAATGTCCATATTTCTTCTTTCTCTGGTAAACGACGATCGGCCGGTATCACCTGAAAAAAACAAAAAAATGAACATATGTTTGTTAATATATATTCCATTTTTTTTTTTATTAATATATATTATAATATTATTATTATATAATAAATAATAACATCATATATATTATATTATATTATATTATAATATACTATAACATAATAATAATAATAATATATAGATAACATATAAATATGTCCGAAAGAAATGAGATTGGATATGAAAAATAATTCGTAAAGGGACATCCCCCGTATAAGGGTAATAATCTTATATAAAAGTGATCGCAAACTAAAGATCTAACTTTATGAACGATCGATGGAACAAAGAATGGAACGTACAAACAACGAGGTCGATCCTCTTACGACCTTATGCAACCAACGTTTCTCTTAGCGCTTTATACGCGGAGGCGTGGCTTAGAACTATATCAGCGACTGTGTCAAGCAAGGTCTACACTCTGCTTGTATAAAACAAAGGGCTTACAGTAAATATTGACCACAACGAAGACGACGACGATAGTAGTGGTGGTAGTGATAGTGGTGGTAGTGATGGTGACATCGGTGAATGAGGGGTAAGATGTAAAGGGGGTTATATAGGTGTAGAAGGGTTATGGTTGGAGGATTGGTGGGGGTTGTTAGCTTGCTGGTTAACTGGCTGTTCAACAGTGGGTGCCAGCGGCGCCACCGAGCTAATGTCAACCACACAACAGAGCATAACGATGATATTTTACAACACGATTTAACAGGCCAATTTCAAACTCGCACGAAGTCGTAATATTAAACAGTGAATAGAATAATCTTTTTATGGTGTAATATCCACTGATATTTCATAATTCTCTTCCTGAACTTACTGTTTCTCTTTCTTCTTCATTTTCTTTTTTTTCTTTTTCTTTTAAACTTATAATTCCGATATTATCGTGGAAAAATGATCGTATTAAAAATTCCATCGGCAAATTTCACACTGGTATTAAATAAAATTGAACTTGTTTAATTTTTGTAAACTTTTGTGTTCATTCCTTTTCTTTTTTTTTCCTTTTCTTTTTTCGTTTTCTATTTCTCCTTCTTTTTCTTTCTTTTTACCATCGATTCGACTTATGTCGAAGCAAAATTCGTTCTATTTGACTTCGACGTTTTCTACAATAATTATTTCAATTATCAATTATCTATTTAAAATAAATAAATAAATAATTATATATAGTAACGCAATCGGACTATAAAAGTATTTTAAAAGATATTAACAATTTTTATATACCTATGATATATAATAAATATATTTCGTATTTCTCAATTACTATAATAGTCGTTTAGATTTACAGCACAATCACACTTTGAGAAGCAAAAAGACAAAATGAAAAAAAAAAGAGAGAGAGAGAGAGAGAGAGAGAGAGAGGGAGAATGAGAAAAAGAGAGGAAAAAAAAGAGGAGGAGGGACGATCTCCTGCAGATAATTGCCAAGAAGTGGAATTAAAAGAAGAAGAAAAAGAAGAAGAAGAAGAAGGAAAAGAAGAAAAAGGGAAAAGAAGATATGGAAGAAGTAGGATGAGAATGAGGATGAGAATGAGGATGAGAATGAGGATGAGGATGAAGAGGAGAATGAGGATGAGAAGGAGGAGGATGATGGGGAAGGTAAAAGAGGAGGAGTAGGAGGTGGAAAGGTTTTACGTTCCTCGAGAGTAACTCTCTTGCTTTTTCCTATTCTTCGAAGAAGTGTATTCCCTTATCTCAAAACAACATCGGTTAACAGAGAGTAGAGATATCCAGCGTATATGTGGTAATGTGGGCCCCCATGGAAATAGAAAAGGAGTAGCCAAGTTTCTTCCTCAATAAGTCGCCAAGTCAAGAAAATAGAAGAGAAAAGAAGAGAAAAGAAGATAGAACGAGAGAAAGAAAGAGAGAGAGAGAGAGAGAGAGAGAGAGAGAGAGAAGAAAAGAAAGATAGAGAGAGAAAGAGAGAGACTATCCTCTGAATGTTTTTTTGCAAGTAGAAGAAGAGAGAGCGAGTACCAAAGAGATAGACAGCCAAGCCGAGTCGAGGTTTTATCGATCGAGTAGGGTTCTGGAAGCAACTAGATGGTATCTGCGATGGCGCGATACCCAAGATGAGGCGTGGGAGCGAGTCCGAGGCTAATCTTTCGAGTCGAGCAGCAGTTTCATTCAAAGCGCGTGTCTCCTCACTCGATTTGCCTCCTCTTAAACCATCAAGAGGGAAAGTTTCTACGAGAACCCATCTCACTCCTTCAACATTTCTCTTTCCCTCTCTCTCTCTCTTTATCTATCTATCTATCTATCTATCTACCTATCTCTCTCTCTCTCTCTCTCTCTCTCTCTCTCTTTAACTCTACTTCAATCTCTATCTCTTTCGCTCTCTCTCTCTCTCTCTCTCTCTCTCTCTCTTCTCTCTCATTTCCCTTTTTTTCTTCTTTCCTTTTTTTTCCCTTGCTCTTTTTCTCTTCCTTCCTTCTTTTTTCTTCTCTCTCTTTTTTTTTCCTCTTTTCTTTTTTTTTTCTTTTTCTCTCATTGCCTTTCTAAGCTATCTCCTTCGTACCGCGTATATTATGGTGCTCCTTAAGAACCGGAAAAATGAGAAAAGAAAAAAATTAAACGGCCGCGATTATGTTTATTGTGTGAGAAGAGGAAAACGCGTACGAGAGGAGTGCATCCTACTACGCCACCGTAATCATCTTCTAATCCTATAAATTCACCTTTCTCCTTTGATCTAAGAAAAACATAGTAATCATTATCACGACGATTATTGCAACGATTTTATTAATAATAATCAAGAATACGAGGAACGACGATGTATTTATTTGTTAAAATTTTGTTTTCTTCCTTTTCTTTTTCTTTTTTTTTTTTGTTATTCTAAAAGTCTTACGTATTATTTAAATTCAAAAATTATTCTTTCTAAATCATTAAAGACGATTTTCAATATCGATCCAAAAACGATATATTAGAATTTTAATCGTATGTTACATAATGAAGGGAATAAATAAATAAATAAATAAATAAATAAATAGATAAATGAAATTGTTTGTTCCCCTTTTTTTCTTTTTTAGATTTATTTTTGTTCATTGAAATAATGATACAACGAGTGCTTCGTTAATCTCATTTCTTTTTTCTTTTTATTTTCTATCTTATTTATCAATCGAAATAAAATTCATATAACAATTTAAAGTGTTTCATATAAATGAAAAATCTTGTCTAGCGATATAAAAAAAAAAAAAAAAAACATTAATCGATGCATTAACGATACAATGACAATAAACAATGACAAAAATATAATTACTAATCTGACATAAATAGGAAATTCGTGATTGATATAAAAGTATTTAAACAAATATCTATATTACGTATTTAATATAGCAATGCAAAAAAATTATTATTATTATTATTATTATTATTATTAATATATATAAGGTACTATTACATCAATAAAAAAAAAACATTGTTTTTATTTATTTTATAGTATATTTTATCATTTAACATTTTCAGTATTCTCTCTCTTTCTCTCTCTCTCTCTCTCTGTTTCTCTCTCTCTTTTTCTTTCTCTTTATAAATAAATAATCTAATCTAAAATATAATTCATAAATTCTATAATACAATAATAGATCATTGAGCACGTGTTAATAAATCGTTAAAAGTTAATGGACACGTGCATCCAGGTGCAGTTAATGCACGCGATCGGAACATAGAAAAAGGAAAGAAATGGATTAATGATCAATGAGAAAAACGACATTTAAAACACATCGGGAATTAATTTACTTACGAAGTATGAAAGAGAAAAAAGAGAGAGGGGGAGAGAGAGAGAGAGAGAGAGAGAGAGCGAGAGTATGCACATTCCTAAAAGTCAAACGAGATGTTATCTCGCGAGAGTTCTCTCTGATGTTACGGCACTGAACCGAGCTAGAATAGGGCCCGCGATTAATCGATATGTCTATGTATGTGTATCTCTTTATATGTGTGTGTGTGTGTGTATTTACGTATATACACGTATCTATGTATACAACCACATTCTCACAGGCAACATACTCGCTTCGATATCGTTACTACTAGCGACGATGTTAATTAGTCTTACGATAATTTATACTTCGTTCTCTCCTCTCTCTCTATCTCTCTCTTTTGTTTATTCTTTCTATCTCTTTCCTTCCCTTTTTTTTTGTCAATCTCTTTTTCTTTCTCTTTTTCTCATTATTCCTCTTTCCTTTTTTTCTATGTACAAACATCCCTCTCTCTCTTTTTTCTTCTCATTTTTTGATCTCTTTCTCTCTCTCTCTTTTTTTTTTTTTTTTTATTATCTTTCACACTTTATCTTTCTCTCTCTCTCTCTCTCTCTATATATATATATATATATACATATATACATCTTTCCTTTTTTTCTTACCATCTTTCTCTCTCATTCTTCATATCTCTTACATTCTCTCTTTTTCTTTGTCTTTCACTCTATCTCTTCTCTCTTTCTCTTTCTTTCTTATTGATTCATTTTCTTTCTTTTTCTCATTATCTTTCTCTCTTTCTTTCTTATTGATTAATTTTCATTCTTTCTCACTGTCTCTCGCTTTCTATGTTTTTTATCAATTTTTTCCATTTCTTAAAGATTGTTTTCACGAGAGAAAAATAAAAAAAATAAATGAATGGATCACTCAAATCCATGAGTATATACACATCTACACACTAAAAGCATTCTCGATTAAATATTAAAATAGTAATAATATATGCGAGTCGTGTTAGGAAAAGTATCATCGAATGAGTTTTAGCGTATCGTAAAACGATAATAACGTTCAACTATGTTACGTTAAACTAAATGACGTGTCGTCTCTAACATCAACGTGATAATGAAATACACTTAACGACAAATTGCTAAGGCAACATTTCGAGTTCTAACAAAGATAAACACATTTGTCTAATCCAACTAAATAAGAGGGGGAGATTGTAAACACGATTTTTATCGAATTCGAATGACTGAAGTGAGGGTCTTTTTTTAGATTAGGGGACTTGTTTCTATAATGGAACGATCATTACGTATGTATATATGTATATATATATATGTGTATATATATATATATATATGTATATATATGTATAGGTAAATAATAAGTTTACAGAGATTAAGAGAAAGGGAGAGAGGGAAGTATTCTTTGAGCGAATTTTTAGCTCTCAAGGACGTTCATTTAATTAAAAATGTAATTTCAAAGGATTCATCAAGATAAAATGTCTTTAATATTAATAGAAATATAATTTTAATTCACGTATACGCTGATAACGCAATGAACGTAATTTAATTTTCTCTTATAAAACGATACGATGAATACCTAGATTTTAAATAATATTTGTTTAATTATATCCACGTAATAAATATTATTAAATATTTATGAAATATTTTGTACGTCGTTTCCATCAATCCGTTCATTCCACGAGACTCTTTGGATTGATCTTTTACAGATCGTAAAAAAAAAAGAAGAAAGAACATGTTTAAATTAAAAAAAAAACAAAAAAAAAACAAAAAAAAAACAAACAAACAAAAAAAAAGAGGCAGAAGAAAATTAACTCGAAATGTTTTGAAAAATGATAATCGATTTTTAAAAATCATCGAATATCAACTTTCGATCCGCTTAAAAACATATTATCCCGCGTTGGTATCAGAAGAAAAAAAAAAAAAAAGAAGAAAAAAAGAACCAACACAAACTCTAATAATCAAGATGGACAACACTTACGAAATAATTTCGCATAACTACTCGAACGAAATTCTCTGTTTTCAAATTTCAATTTAATAATACAGTTTAGACGATCGATCATATTTATGATATTTTTAATATACCGATTTTCCTTCTCCTTCGTTCGATATCATTAAAATCACATTGGACAATAAAAAAAAAGAAGAAAAAAAAAAAAGCAAAAAAAGAAGGAAAAAAAGGAAAAACAGGCAAATAAGAAGGAAGCAAACAAAAAGAGGAAAAAAAGACAACGAGCAAGGAAAAAAAAAGAAAAAAAAAAGAAAAAAAAAGAGCAAAAAAAAAAAAACGATCGAAAGGTAGACGATCATAATATCGGGATACGATCGGTAAAAAAAATCGTCGTACAGATGTATTTTAATAGAAACGTTTCTCGATTATATTACATCGAAATAAATATTTTATAATAACGATTCGGAGAACGCTCTTCAATAAGAGAAGTAACATCTTATCGAAGATATATATATATATATATATACATATATATTTCGATTCAATTCGAACACAAGTCGAGCATGAACGACGACGAACCAACCGATCGTGAAACTCGAGCCTAAATTTCACCTAAAGTCGATCACCGTCGGCGGCTCACGAAATAAGGTCATACCGATGTAATCGCGGCCGTATAAAGAAGAGTGTAGAATTGCCGAGTAGATACCGATCCCATCTACCAAATACAAGCAGACACGTATAAAGATACCGTTCAGATTACCCATCCAATATGAAGAAGAAGAAGAAGAGGAAGAAGAAGGAGAAGAAGAAGAGGGAGAAGAAGAAGAAGAGAAAAATTTCACTTAAAGAAAAATAATCTCAAAGGACCTCCAAGGAAGTCGGAAAGAGTTTTTTGATCGATTCGATCTCGATTAATAACGAGCCATCGAGCGATCATCGATCGAGCGAGCGAGCGATCGATCGGAGAAGAAGAAGAAGAAGAAGAAGAAGAAGAGAGAAAGAAAAAGAGGAATAATGAAGGAAAAAAAAAACCGCGACAAAAACGATACTGATAATGATACGTAAGATAAATCGTTCCGATCGATTTAGAGACTATAGATCTGTAGATCTGTAGATACGTACTACATCGCGAGTAAATATGTAGATAATATAATTTCTATTTGTAAGATCGTGAAGAATGGAAAGGATCGAATATCTAACATAATAGAATTTGTAATGGTAATAATTTTACGACGATTACATCGTCTAACTCGTTTCATCTGTAAATCATATTTCATATTTCATTTCGTTTTTTATTTATTTAACATTCTCTAATCATTCTCGTATTAACGTCGTGACATTGAGGTTCGTTGAAAGAAAAAAAAACAAAAAAAAAGAAAAAAGAAAGAAAGAGGGGAAAAAAGAAATTTTTTATTTGGAATAAAATCAATCGAAATAACTTTCATTGTTACAAGAAGAAACCAAAAAAAAAAAAGAAAAAATTAAAACAGCTGATTATTGAACGACGATTTATAAGACGACGTGTTATCTTTTAACGAATTATATCTTAATTATTTTATAATAATTTATACGCATGCCTTGACGTTTGTAACTGAACGTAATAATCCAGTTTGACGTGAAATGTAATCGAGGAAGAAAATAATTCCCCTCCCTCCTTACCTCCCTCCCTTCTACCCCTTCTCTCTCTCTCTCTCTCTTTCTCTCTCTAAAGGTCGTTTTTACTAATACATTTATCTGGATAACTATCTAAACGAAAGCGGAAGTCGCGGCTAAGCGTAACTCTGGATAAAAGGAGTTGCGCAAGAGCGAGGTTACGTCAGGTTAGTGAAACGCACGGCCCAAGGGCAAGGCGAGGTTTCTCAAAGTAACGGTACTCTCTAAAGAGGAAGGGTGGGGAGGGGCGGGGAAAAGGGAGTAGGGATAAGAGAAAGAAAGGGCTTTGAAAAAGTACGTGAGAGTCCTTTCGTCGTATTACATCTACTATAACACGCGATAAAGAATAAAGGATTCATTAGGGAACATAAGGGATGGAGGGTGGTGATGATGGGGTTCAAGGGAAGCACTGCCCTTTCGTGAATTTGAAAGAAAATTTTTTTTTCTTTTCTCTTTTCTTCTTTAATTAATCGAAGAAGAGATTATCCTGATTTTATTTATTATATTGTATTAATTGTATTGATTATTGAATACAATTATTATAAACTTATTTGATTTTATAATAAGAATAAGACAATTTATAACACGTTATAAATCCTTCGGAATTATCTCGAAATTCTTCTTTAATAATAAAAACAAAAAACAAAAAAAATATATATATATATATTTGATCGATATAATATTCTATAAAAATCCTACGATAAGATCTAAGGACGATGATCCTTGTGAACAACATATACACATATATACACACACAAACACACACACACACACGTTATTCGTGTAAGACATTTTACAAAAGAGAATAGAGGCAATCGAGAGGGTAGAAGGTGGGAAGAGGAAGGAGACACATATCTGATAGGATGAAAATAGCAAAGCGTAGACGCGATTATTGATTTCAAACTCTGCATCGGCCCTTGTTTTAACCCTCCCATAGTACCAGGGCAATGTACGTTTCTGTTGGCCTAGTTTAAGTTCATAACTACGCTAACATCGTATTCGATATGTATGTATGCACATATATATATATACATATATATATATATATATATATATATATATATATATATATATATATATATATATATACGTGACAACACGAATCGTGCTGTAACTTCGTACACGGCAGGACTATCACGATTCCAGGGATATACTTAAGTACTTACGTATGTGTCCATCTATGTATGTATTATATAATAAATATATATATATATATATATGTGTGTGTGTGGATTACAATACATAAGTATAAGTATACATAGAAAAACAAGATATGTATCGGTAACTCGATTAAGGACGAACAAACACGATATCCTAGATCCTACCCCCGTAACTATTATTCCATTCGTACATATTTACTCGAATACTTATATGTATATCTATATAATATATGTGATATTTATATAAGTCGAATATATCATATTGATAATATTATTTTCGGATATATTGTCATTTTACGTATGTACGTGAGATACGTAAGTAAGTACGTACATATATATATATATGTAAGTACTCAACTCGACTCCGAGTACTTTCACGTAGATCGATAAACTACTCGAGATAATGTTCGTTCGTATTTTTTTGTTTGCTTTTTTTCTTTTTTTTTTTTTTTTAGGTGAGATTGAATGGTGCGTTGTGAAAAATAAAAAGAAAGAGAGATAGATAGATAGAGAGAGAGAGAGAGAGAGAGAGAGAGAGAGAATAATAATAATAATAAAAATAAAAATAAAAATAAAAAATGATACTCAAGGTTCATCGTAAATGTTATTATACGTATCTTAAGATACGTATATAAAAGCACCCTACTGTCATTTAAGTATGTATAAAGTTTCGAGTTCCTTGGTCACGATCCTTTATAAACGTACCACGTCCCATTTGAATACTGAAATATCTTTGAATTATTTTTGAACACTGTATTCTTCTTGTAATGATTAAAAAAAAAAGAAAAAAAAAAGAAAAGAAAAAAAAAATATTTATATATACATATACTCAGAAAAAAGATTTTCTCTACGCATATACGTAAACTTTGTTTTATATAAATGATATCAATCGTTTGTAACAAATATTTCAAATGTTTCCTGTATCCTTGACGAATGTAATGGGGTGGGGATTGAAAGAAAGAAAAATAATAGATAAAATAAATAAATAAAAGAAAAAAAAAAAAATCGAAAGGAACTCGAACGAAGGATTCCTTAAAAAAACAAACAAACAAACAAACAAACAAACAAATAAATAAAAAGAAAAAAAAAAGAAATAGACATCCAAACGATTCATTCGACGCTTCGTTCTAATCAACGACAAGACCGAAATGTTTCCCTGATTCCAAACCGGAATCACCGCTACCGTCGTTGTTGTACCCTTCTCTCTCTCTCTCTCTCTCTCTCTCTCTCTCTTTCTCTCCACTATCACCTCCTACTCATCCTCCTCCTCCTCTTCTTCTTCCTCGTTTACTCTATGGCCAAGGCTCAGCAGCGTGAGAACGAGGCATATGTCGAGGGATCCTAAACGCGTCCTCTCGCCCTAACATTTCCGCGAGATCGATTTATTGTCATTCGGATAGACAGCTCTTTTTTATGGAACGTTACTAGGAACGCAATTACAACGATGCGCGAATAATAATAATAATAATAATAATAATAATAATAATAATAAACGAAACGATTAATATTCTACGATCATCATTTTGCAAAAAAAAAAAAAAATAAAGAAAAAAGAAAAAGAAAAAAGCAAAAGAATTACCACATTTAAAAGGTGAATATTTAACGGAGAGAATGATATTTTTAAATCAGAGGGTGGGGGTGATTAGGAAAAGTGAAGTGTGAAGGGACGGAGGAAAAGAAGAAAGAGAAGGTGGAAAGTGATAAAAATAAATAAAAAAATTAAAATAAAAATAAAAATAAAAGAGAATGAGAGAGAGAGAGACTAGGAAGGAAAATAAAAAATTTACAATTTACGACGACGTACGAGGAATATAAATCTTTAGAGTTAAAGCTTCAACTTACTCTGACACATGGTAACGGTAACATAATAATTAATTTCATCAGAGGAATTGCATGGTTGTAATTATTGATCCTTGAAATTTAATATTATGAAGGAACAACTTTTTTATTATGCAAATATTACAATATTTCTATAGTCTTTAGGTAAAAGTCAATATTATCTCAAGAGTGTGTAATAATATTTAATGAAAAATGAAACAAAGAAAGAAAGAGAGAGAGAGAGAGAGAGAGAGAGAGAGAGAGAGAGAAAGACAAAGAGACAGATAGAGAGAGATAGATAAAAAGAGAGAGAGAGAGAGAGAGAAAGGGTGAGACATGAAACGATAGACAACACGTTTATTCGATCTAGATCGACGTATTTCCTTTTTAAAAGGCTGTCTGTCATGTACTAGCCGTTAACCGATTACCCAACTTCGTACGATCGTTAATTGAAAATCTCTCAGTCTTGTAACTCTTACTATGTAACAAAAGAATCGACCGCCTATACGTATGACGAAAGTGATCGAGAGTAATGAACAAAGAAAAAAGAATCTGAATGGAAATAAAGAAGAAGGAAAAAAAAAACGAAGAAAATACAATTCCAAAAAAAAAAAAAAAAAAAACACTACAACAACAAAAAGAAAAACAAAAAATAAAATAATAATAAAACGTCACGAACGAAAGTTTCTTTTTTTTTTTTTTTCTTTTTTTTTTTAACTGTTTTCTTAATTACGACAAGTGTCTTACGCTTTTTGTTTTTTTCTTCCTTTTTCCTTTTTTTTTTCGTTTCTCCTCTTATTTTTTCATTTCTTCTCTTCTCCCGTGCATACAAAAACATCTCCGCGGTCATAGAAAGAGAGAGAAAGAAAGAGAGAGAGAGAGAGAGAGAGAGAGAGAG
>NC_060977.1:3035000-3042500 GCF_910589235.1 Vespa crabro | reverse complement strand
TCTACATAGATGTAGTATTATTATACGCATCCATGTGAGTCCTTATTTACGAATTTAACAACAACAGCAACAACAACAACAACAACAACAACAACAATAAAAACGATCCAATCGATTCGTCCTTTTCAAACTGGTTTATCCCTTTCTCTCTCTCTCTCTCTCTTTCTTCGACTTTTTTTTAATTCCAATCCCTTTCCTCTTCGATATTATTCAACTTGAAGATAAAAAAATGAAAAGGAAAAAGGAAAGAAAAAAATGAAGCGAGGGAGAGAAAGAAGGAAAGAAAATAGAAAAGAAAAGGAAGAGGAAACCTCTCCGACGAAAAAAAAAAAAAGAGAGAAGAAGAAAAATAGAAAAATCCTATTCGATCACCAATTGATGATTTTGAATTGTTTTTAATTTATATCTTTCTCTTTTCTTTTCTTTCTTGTTATCTCTCTTTTACCTCCCCTTTAATTACTATTATTATTATTATTATTATTATTATTATTAGTAATATTAATATTATTATTACTATCTTTTTGAGAAAAAAAAAAACAAAATAAAAAAAAATACACCCACATACATACACAAACACACATACGCACAGTCGATTTTCGATTCCAAATTTCCGTCAAAGCATCTTCCGACGGAACAGTTTCCAATCGAAATGATTCATATTTAATGTCACTAGAATATCTCCCTAGAAACAAGTTCGATTATTATTCTCGAATTTATCCGAATCTATTTCGTTCAATTCCAAGAGATTAAGTACCGAAGAGAGGAGAGAGCCAGGGGTGTGGGGTGGGGTAGGGGGTGAATATGAGGTATGAGATCGGGGTTGTTTGTTCGAAAAGAAAAGATACGAAAAGGTTTTGTCGACAAATCGATCAGATCTTTCTTTAACTTTTCTTTCCTTTAACTAACTTTTCTAATTTGCCAAACGTGACCCTGAAAACTTTGACAAAAAGTCAAGTTTTCGATGATTGGTATAAAAGAAAAAAATTCACGGAGAAGCTGTGCCAACGATGATAACGATGCAAGTAACGAAAGAGGAGTTTGCATTCTCGGCACGGTGAAATAATCCTCATTGTTCTCAACTCCTTTGCCCGGGGACACGTGTCCTTGACGCGGACAGCGGCATCCGCCCACCTTGAATGCACCGATGGATGCGGACTCTCTCTCTCTCTCTCTCTCTCTCTTTCTCTTTCTTTCTCTTTCTTTCTTACTTGCTCTCTCTTTTTCTGTTGAATGCGCGGGCGCGTTCACTCACTCGCCCCTGACGCCGCCACCGCTTCGAAAGGGATCGGACTGACGACGGAGGTGGATCCGCTTCTATCTACTCTCAAGAGAAAGCCGTTCGTTCTGTTATATATATATATATATATATATATATATGTGTGTATTTCGTGAGAACCACCTTTAGATTGAAATTCCAAACACTTTTACATGTCCCATGAAACGTGATATTACAAATCATGTAAAATTTCCAAATAATTATTTGATATCATTATTAAGACAAATTCCATCAATTGTTATCTCTCTCTAGAAATATATATATATATATATATATATATATATATATATATATATTTTTTCCTTTTATTTGTATGTATACACGTTATTTGTATAACGTGTGTACGCCTCCACTTAAATTCATTTCACTTGTCCATCATTTTCTTTGTCTCTCTCTCTCTCTCTCTCTCTCTCTCTCTCTCTCTCTCTCTCTCTCTCAATAATACCATCACAAAATTTCCATTCGATTTCTACAAATTCACATTCGAAGATATTAGCTGACACTTTTTAACTTATATTCGACGAATATAAACGCACTAATTACGATGATAAAATACTACGTTCCCATTTGTTGTTTTCTTCTTTTCTTTCTCCTTTTTCTTTCTTTCTTCTTTTCTTTTTTCTTTTTTTTTTTCTTTACCCCTTCCGAAGAGACTTAACGATCGATCGAGCGTTCTCGAGAGGGTGTCCTTAGTTCTAACAAATAGACACTCTCCACGCGATCTTTGCAAAATCTAAAGATATCATCCTCTTCCATTTCTTCCGCATTTCATTCACTAAAAAACTACGACTAAAATAAGAGAGACAAAGATAGAAAAGAAAGAGAGAGAGAGAGAGAGAGAGAGAGAGAGGAAGAGAAAAATAAAAATAAACGCATACACTTCGTTCGTTCATTGATATAAACCGAAAGAAGAAAAAGAAAACGATAAAGGAATAGAAAGAGATAGAGATAGAAATAAATAAAGAATGACAAAGATAAAGAGAGAGAGAGAGAGAGAGAGAGAGAGAGAGAGAAAGAAATAAAGTAACAAAAAAAATGATAAAATGGTCGTCGAATATAAAGCACAGTTATTTGTATCCCATTTGAACCCACATTAACTAAACCTCCTTCTATTCTTCTTATCTTCTAAAATCAAGAAAAACGTAATCACATACACACATACACATATAGACACATATATATATATATATATCCGCGCACACTTATGTACAATATTTCGACGCGCACGCAACACTACTAACAAGTTCAACGAAGTAGGGTTGTGGTTTTGTTCTTCTATCGACTGACCCCGTTACGTTAAATAACGTGAAAAGAGGGTTAAGATGTAATTTATCTCGTAACCATACGTAAATTATTCCTCGTCGATATTTTTATACGAACCAACAGCCCCGTGCATGCATGCATGCATGCACGCACGCACGCGCACGCACCAACTCAGGCGAATCTATAAAGCTCGTGTAACTTAAGTATCTAAGTAAGTAAGTTAATTAAAACTCCGTGTATTGACGGGAGAGACGCAATTGAAAATGGCTGAGAACGGTTGGATCGAGGGCGGCGTACTGTCAAAATATTCGCTGATTTTGCCCAGCCGACGATACCGACAGGGGGAGACCTCCCAAGCGATACGAGCATGCGTGATAATGTTCACTATCTCTGTCTCTCTCTTTCTTCAAAGAAAGAGAGAAAGAGTGAGAGAGAGAGAGGTTACCGGCATACTCTTCGTCGTCGTCGTCATCGTCGTCTTCATCTTCGTCTTCCTCGTCTTCGTCGTTGTCGTCGATGTCGTCGTCGTCGTAGTAGCAGCTCATCGTTATAATTATCATGATCGTCATGGTCATCATCATCATTATCGTCATTATCGTCATGATCGCCATGGTCATCATCATCATTATCGTCATGATCGTCACGGTCGTCACGGTCGTCATGGTCGTCATGGTCGTCATGATCGTCATGGTCGTCATGATCGTCACGGTCGTCATGGTCGTCATGGTCGTCATGATCGTCACGGTCGTCATAATCGTCATGATCGTTATGATCATTGATTGTGGTAATTCTTACCAATATCGACGCAAGCAAATATGATGATCAAACTCAAATGTCTCATCCCTTATTACTTTGAAACGATTATCGTCACTTTTAATGTCCCCGAATTTGTTTAATTTTTCTTTTCATTTTAATTATTCAGTTATAATTCGGTAGTTACATAAAAAAATATTCCTTTTAATTTTGAAGCAACTTAATAATTTTTTATTCATCTCTTCGAGAAGTATATTCTTAATATTCAGAAGAAAAAAAAAGACAAAATAAAGAAATGAAAAAAATAAGAAAGATATCTTTTTCTAAAAAACAAAATTTCCACTACATTTTAAAATACAAATTTTCCATTGATACCAAAACTTTCCTTTAATAACAATAGAAATTAATTACAAATTACTATGATTTATTTGCATTTAACATTTTACAAAAAAAAAGAAAAAGAAAAAGAAAAGAAAAAAGGAAAGAAAAATAGAGACAAATATTTCTTTCATCTTCATTTCATCTTCGTTTAAAAATACAAACTTTCAAACGATCTCGGTGTATGTGAAAAAAAAAAAAACATTTCTCAGATATCATCGAAGGATGGATGAGCTAACAAAAGTAGAAAATGTTTTATTGCAATAACATCCATGATTGACATCGGTGAGCTCGCTCAAAGAATCTTCAAAGGTACTTTCATATAAACGCTCTACGTTCTACGACGTTATAACATCAATACGAAAAGAAATAAAAGAAAGAGAAAGATGGAGTTTATCGTGTTTCATTAGGTAAACCCTTGTTCGATTTGGGAGATCGCGAATCGTCAATGGATCGCGATGACGTATCGATTTCAATGCTTCTTTTCAAATAAAGTACGAGGGATGGGGTGAGATGGGGTTGGAGGAGGAGGAGGCGGAGAGATGGGGGCGGGGAAAAATATCTTATCAAGTTTATACATACATGGATAGCACTTGTTTCGCTTCGTCACAAACAGAATAAGAGTACGAAATTTACGTGTATTAATACAGGGTGTCGAAAAAGCATAGGATCAAATTTATACTATACGTATTACTGAGTTCAAATGGATGTTTATATAAACTTTTTTCATCCATTTGATCTCAACAGTAATACGTAAGTATTAATTTGATCCCATGATTTTTGAACACCCTGTAATATCTCTTTGATGGATTCTAAAAACTGATCTCCCACACCTTTTTTGCTTAGATCATTATACAATGATGGGACATATATTTTAATCCAGCTCGAAAAGTTGCTCATAGTAACTAATATTTATAGTAATTAATAATTGCCGTTTGTTTACTTGAAAAAAAAAAAAAGAAAGAAAAAAGAAAGAGAAATATTCATCGATCTAATGTCCAATTAAAAATATTTATTTATTTATGTACATATATATATATATATATATATTTATGTATATGTATATATGTATAGATACATTTGAACGTGTTCGAGAGACGACTAACGCCATCTCTCAACGTAACTAGCAAGTAGATCATCTCCTTTCATGTTTCATCAGCAATGCAGAAACTCGAATAACCCGCATAATTTAAAATAATTAAAAAAAATACTGTATATATATATATATATATATGTATGTATGTATATACATATTATAAATAAACAATACAATTATATTATAAACATAAAGTTTATATTTTAATGATATGTATAAAAGAAAAAAAAAATTATGCGCGTTTATCGATTAACTTTAAAACGTACGAAGAAAACAATCTTTCGAAGATTTTCTAAAATATTATACAGGGTGATTCAAAAATTCTCAATTAAATTCTCTTAAAAAGTCAATAACTCATTCTTTCCCTCAATCACCGATCATTCGTGTCAATATTTTTATCGGATCATTGTGAAAAATTACAAAATTAAATTTGCCAACGACAAGAGGGAGAAAAATTAGTTCTTTACAAAAAAAGAAAAAAGAAAAAAAAAACCAGTAGGAGAGAAAAGGGAAAAAAACCATCTGGAAAAAAATCGACCAATCGATTTAAATTATAAAATAGACTAGAAAATGTATTATTTTACTTTACCACTTTATAAAATTAATTATTATTATTTTCTTTCTTTCGATTCCTTCCTTTCTTTTTTTTTCCTTTTTTCCATTTTTTTATCTTATTCATTCTGTTATCTTAACATGTTCGTGCGAACGATAACGACGTAATCGCTATATTACGAATAATTTTTTAATAAAGATTAATATTAATATTAATCATTGTGTTGTAGTGCGTTTAACGAAAAAAGAGAGAAAAAAAAAAAAAGAAAAAGAAAAAGAAAAAGAAAGATTTCATAACGTTTCGAAATCTTCACTTTGTTAAATCGATTCGCTTATCGTCACTCGACATTTCCATAGAAAATTAATATCATTCGATATCTCGCATTAACATATACATACATAAGGTATTCCTAAAACGTATATATGTATATATATATATATATATATATGTACGTATGTATGTACATATAAAGAATCGATGTCCATATCAGTTATATTGTATAATACATATACCGCACCCCTATTGCATATTAATCGCATCATAATCGCACTACCTCTTACGCTTCCATCATTAACGGACGTTAATCGGCCAATTGTCAGAGAACGACACAACGACCATTATTACAACTTACATCTATGAACTTATACCATACTTCGAGATAAATAATGACGTAATGAACATCTTCATCACAATGATGACTAATCCCTCAACTTTGCTTTGTTGTTCCCATCTAATCTATAATAACCAGGATTTATAACGTTATCAATCATATTCTCTTCTATCGTTATAATATAATAGAAGAGGAGGAAGAGGAAAAAGAAAAAAAAAACAAAACAAAAAAATTGGAAAAGAAAAGTAAGAAAAAAATCGAAAAAAAATTCAAATATTATTATTTCATCAGTTATTATGATTATTATTATTATTATTATTATTATCGATTGTTAAATGATATTGCAATTATATAATCTCGATTAAAATGTCTAACAAAATTGAAGTAAAAAAAGTTGGTAATAAAAGAAACAAACAAACAAACAAACAAGCAAACGAAAGAAAAAAAAAGAAAAAAGTATAGGAATCGTATGATAAAGAATTAAGTAAAAGGATCAAAGGAAACGAGAATGTTTTAATTTATTTGCCATCACTATTGTCACACTGTTCGGAATAATTCGTGTGAATAAAGACTTTAATAACATTATATTTAGATTAAAAATACAAATCTTCTTTTATGATCCTTTCTTTCAGTCGTTCAGGAAAAGATCCGTTACGTTTTTGCATAATTATATACATATGATGAGATTATATCTAAAATTGTAGAATCTTTGAGAAAGTAAAAAAAAAAAAAAAAAAAAAAGAAAAAAACAAATAAATAAAAAGAAAAAAATGATTATTAAATGTGTACACACACACACACACACATATACATACTTGAATTGGAGGGAGGGGGGGCGGCGTAAGAAAGGAAAAAGAAAAAGAAAAGAAAATAATTAAGGATCATTAATAGGACTTTCAACATAATAATCGAGTAACCGTGATTATTAAATAATATCTTTGTAAATTGTGTTAAATACGTCTCTTCTAACCTTTAACCTTTAAAAAAAGAAATCGTGTCATTTATTTTCACATAAATGAGAGAAACAAAATGAGAGAAACAAAAAAAAAAGGACGATAAAAAATGATTCAAACGCGCGCATTGAATTGAAAGACAATTTTGACCTCCATAAATTTTTCAGAGGTCGTTACGAATTTCTATTTCTTTTTTCTTCATTTTTTTTTTTTTTTTTTTTTTTTTTTTTTTTTTTTTTTTTTTTTAATCATTTCTCACGTCCACTCAATCCCGCATTCGTCATACGACAATTTTATAATGTGTTTTTGTTTTAATTACTTCGACCTATAGATAATATTAATTCTTTGGGATTAGATCGATTAAAAAATGTCCGACATTTTGTTCAGCCTTTTTATACATTGGTGGAATATATTCTTTCTTCTTTTTTTTTTTTTCTTTTTTTTTTATCTCAAAAGTGTTCAAATTTTAAATTTGAGCATAACCCATATAAATGTAAAGTTCTTATATGTTTTTTAATTTATGTATATACGTAACGTGTACGTGTATACGTACGTATATATATATATATTTACTAAATAACAAAAAGATAGATCATTCCTTCTTTCTCTCTAATTATG
>NC_060977.1:2992500-3027500 GCF_910589235.1 Vespa crabro | reverse complement strand
AATCATCTTTTATGTCGTTCTATTATCTATTACTGATTAAAATCGAAAAGTTTCAAGTTAATACATAATGTGAAAGATGATATTATCTCATGATCTGTCTGCAATGCGTTGACCTCGGTAGGTATATATAAACATAAGCACATATACACACACACACACACACACATATATATATATATATATATATGTACTAAGCATTATGAAAGGTTTGCATTAAATTTATTAAGACACCGATGTTCCGGTCCTGGTATGACGACCCTACGATATTATTATTATCCCTAGCACGTTATCCAGCTTGCTTTTTAACCATTGATTGGATAATGATGCAAAGGCGTGGTATATTTATTTCGTAATAGAAACCTCGTGTCCTCTCTCTCTCTCTTTCTCTCTCTCTCTCTCTCTCTCTCTCTCTTTTTACCAAAAAGAAATCTATCATGTTACACGTGCACAAATATATGCACTTGCATGCATAGCTTTTCCTTTTTTCTTTTTAATGTCTTTTTTCTTTTTTTTTTTTTCATTTTTTTTACTTTTTTATTTTTCCTTTTTTTTTGTCCTTTTTTTTCTTCTTTTTTTTTAAATGTCCGTTATATATCTCTCGCGAATTGTCGTCCCTCGTAATTGACTTTACGATCGTTGTTAGTATCGATTTGTCGATTCATCAAGTTGCCTATATAGGCAACCAACATATACGAATGCAACGAATTTGCATCTTATTACGTTAGTGTATTCGTGGATATAAAGGTGATGTTAGATCCTTTTTGAAAATGGATCGTATATGTATGTACGTCTCGCGGGCACAGCAATATTGAAAATTACATTAGCATAAGTCGTTCGTTTCAGTTACTGTTCGGTAATAAATTTTGAAATAATAAATATATATATATATATATATATGAATGAGCTTTCAGAGATTATTAACTTTCCACATAAATCCATTTAATTTAATTAATCTCATTATTTATTTTCTTCCTTTAATTCTTCAATCCTGCAATAATGACGCGTAACTTTAAAATTACACAATTGAAAAAAAAATATGTATATATATATATATATATCTAATTTAATAGTTACATAATACTTATAATAAAAAAAAAATATATATATATGTAACTACAGGATTACAGGATATGAATGTATAACTTCTAAGTTATTGTATATAAGAGTTAAAAAAAATATAAATACATAAGTACATTACTTCAAAGTTACACGACATTTAAAAAAATAAAAATAACTTAGTACGATTATTAAAGTTGAAAAGAATATTTAAAAAACATACAGACAGATAAGATATATAGATATGTAGTACATTTAAAAGATACAAAGATATACCTATACCTATATATATATATACACATACAGACATAAATATAAACCTGTACAAAAGTTTTAAATCATTTTACCATAAAAAAAAAAATTAATTGTTACCTTAGATCCATAATTTGTCACATAATTTAATCGTAATAAATAGTACAATATAATTATAATAATACGTATAAACAATATTACAACATTCGTATTATATATAATTATGTTTATAGCCATAAAAACAATTGAATTATAGTTTATAAGATCTAATTGAAGGGTATTAAATAACGAGAGGAAAAAAAAAACTAAACGGAGAAAAGATAAATAAACAGACAGACAGACAGATAGATAGATAGGGAGATAGAGAAAGCGAGAGAGAAATAATAATATAAAAAAAAAAAAAAAAAAAGAAAAAATAAAAAGAAATAAAATGATCTTCGAATAGATCGTTTTCATTGTTCTATCGTTAATTTACAAACGCTTCGAATTAACCTATAAAGTTTAAAACGGGTTCAAGGGTTGAACGATTATATAATAAATATGATTTTTCGCGATCCAATCGATTCCAACAATACTCCATAAATCGTATTGGTTGTCGGAATAAAATAAGGTATCGTAAAAAAAAAAAAAGAAAAAAGAAAAGAAAAGAAAAAAAAAAAAGAAAAAAAAATAAACATCTTTGCCACACCAAAGAGCGTTCGGAGTAATTATCCAATTATTGTGTGCAACGCGCGCACATCCAACCGTTAGTCGCACTCTAATAAATTGTACCTTGTTCTTATGGACGTGATCAAAACGAATTTGACCTTCGTATTAATACACACGTCTAATTTATATTTGTATTTGTGTTTATATATAATGTGTGAATGTCAACGTGAATGTGAATTAGAACGTAAATATGAATGTGAACGTAAATGTGATTGTGAACGTGAATGTGTAAATGTGAATGTGAATGTCTAAATGTTAATGTGGATGAAAATCGTAATGTCGATTTATATCAAAAAAAAAAAAAAAAGAATCTATATCAAAAAAAAAAAAAAGAGAGAGAGAGAGAGAGAAAGAGGGAGAGAAATAAGAGAGAACACTTTCCATATATAATACAATGGATAATATACGTGAAAGATTACTGAAGTCGATCCATAATATTAACCAATTAACATTTTTCAATTAATCACATCGCGAATAATAATAAAATACCGGTGCTTTCTAACGGCACGCTCTGGATAAAATTACATCTTTTTCTACAACTTTTTCCCCCCCCCCACCCATTCCTTTTCTGTTCTTTTCTTCTTGTTTTCTTTTTTTTTCTTTTCCTGTTCTTTTTTCTCTTTTTCTTTTCTTTTCTTTTTTTTTTTTTCTTACGTTTCATCTTCACGCTAGATGCTTCGAAAATAATGATTTATCGATCGTTAAACAAGATAAATGTGATATATATATATATATATATATATATATATATATATATATATATATTGCAATTCTGAAATCATTAAAGTATCTACCTGAGCAAAAGATAATTTTCAAGTCTGTACTTTGTAATCCGACGAAAAGAAAAAAGAAGATTAATAAAAAGAATTAAAAGAAAAAAATTAAATGAATGAATGAATAAATGAATGAATAAATAAAAGAGAAAGAAAGAAATTAATTCATGGGAAAGACCTCGGTAAAAGAAAAAGGAAAGTTAAAAATTAATTTTTAAAATCGACCATTATGAAGATTTTTTTGACCGATCTCCAATTACATCCCAATATTATCCTTTTACTTTGTCCTATTAAATGAACACTTCATTTTTTAATATCCATTATATAGGTATACACATACATATATATATATATGTATAGAAAATATATATTTTTATTATTGCACTCGCTCGAATTGCATAATCTATTCGAGTCTGTTCGCGATGAGACGAGAGATATAACTCCGGATCGTAAAATACCGACCTTGAGAATTACGATCCAACCGTATACATACATACACACATACATGTATATATATACATATATATATATATATATATACATGTATATATATATATATACGTACACATATGTACCTTTATCTTTCAGCCTCGAGCGGTAATGAAAAAGTCGTTGCGCTTTTTAACATACCAAGAGAGAAAAACTGAATGAATGCATACATACGTTTGAAAAAGATGTTCGAGTATAAAATTTTTTTCTAACTCGTTTTCGATAAAGTTCCTTTCAAATGCTTACTCTTTCTTCTTTTTTATGTTTTATGCTAGCGAACGATATATATATATATATATATATATATATATATATATATATATATATATATATTTATATTTGTGTGTGTGTGCGTGTGTATATATCATAAAAAATGAAATCCATAGTCTGGAATACAATATACTACGTGAGAATTAAAATAAAAATTGAAAAAAAATAAAAATTGAATTAAAATAAAAATTGAAACAAAATAAAAATTGGAAAAAAATTAAAATTTAAAAAAAGCGACGATATAACGAATAACGTCTGTCATAAATATTTTTTTCTTCTAAACAACGCATCAATGAGAGAGAGAGAGAGAGAGAGAGAGAGAGAAAGAGAGAGAGAGAGCTGAAAAAGTTACTTGATGAGATTGTAAATTTCATCGTGACGTCACACGCAACGATCGAATCGATCAATTCTTTTTTCTTGCGACTCGTTCTTTTTTCAACGCACTACCATATATAAATATTAATACCTCATCTTTAACATATGTATGTATGTATATGTCAATCACATATAACTAACATATAAATCGTAGCTAACATGTATATATATATATTTTGTGTCTGTGTGTGTGTGTATATATATATTTCATTAATTTATATATTTTCAATTATTTTATATATATATATATATATATATATATATATATATAAATTGAAAATATACAAGTTCATGAAATTTAAGATATATAACTTAATAAGATGATCTAGGAATGTACCTGTCTATATAATTAACCATAACTAATATTAATCAAAATAATTAAGTAATTAAATATAATTTATATGATTAATGACCGTCCGTAATTGAATAATGAAGATAATCATTTGTTAAAAAGCAAAAGTATATTCTTAATTAGTATTAAATTAAATCATTATTTTTCTTTTCCTTTTCATTTTTCTTCTCTACCATTTAAAATTCGCACGTTTCTTTCTTATTCATCCTACGCAAAAAAAAAGAAAAAAAGAAAGAAAAAAAAGGAAAGAGTAAAAATGGGAAAACTACCGTTGATTATGAGTTATTAACAGCCGACGTAACCTATTAGCTTTCGCTATCGGACAGAGAAAAGATGAATTTATTTATTCTTTCTTTTTTCTTTTTTTTTTTTTTTTTTCATCTATAAATTCGCAAGACGAATTAATCCTATAAAATAGAAATCATGAAAAAAAGACTTTATATTCTTTTTTACTAGTTTTACTAATCCCAATCAATCGAATAATATACGAAACATATGATTCGAATATTTATAAATAAAAATTATCTGCAAATATCCATTATGTATAAGAGAAAAAAAATTGAAAAAGTTTTTTTAAATTTCCAACCTTTTTGTTATTAAGAAGTTAGCTATTTAAATTAATTAAATAAAATATGGATGAAGTATACATATATACATATATATATATATATATATATACATATATAAAAATTATTTATAAACATATATGCATATATAAATATATATACATATGTAAATATTTACATGCATATATATATATATATATATATATATATATATATGTATATATATATAAGTGGAAATAAATAATAATTATTTACAAATATATGAATATATATATATATACATACAAATATATGCAGATATAAATAATAATCATTTATAATGCATATATACGTATGTGCACGTGTAGAAATAGATAATAATTATTTAAAAATACATAAAAATATAAAAATGCATAAAGAAAATATATTAAACTCATATCGAAGATAAAAATAATATCTATTAGCATAAGTGATAAAAGTGATATATCAGTATAACAAAGGCAAAGACTCACCAATGGATTTCTGACGCCAAAGCGAACTTTGTAATACTTCTTAACGAAGACGCGCCAAAGTACGTAAGCCATGATGACGAAAATGATTATCGTCGTATCTCCTTACGTTTTCGTTGTAGTTTTATATCTGTTTATCTTTCTTTTTTTTTTTTTCTTTCTTCTTCTCCCCTTCTTACCCCGCTTTGTTTTTCTTCCTCTTTTTCTTCCTCCTCTTCTTCCTCTTCCTTCTTTATTTATTTTTTTATTCTTCTTTTTCTTTTTTTCCCCTTACTTTTATTCGCAATTTTGATTCAACAATAAACGAAGAAAATTTGTTCTATCTCTATCTCTTTCTTTTTCTATTTCTCCACCTTCTCCACCTCCTTCTCCTTCTCCTCCTTCTCCTCCTCCTCCTCCTCCTCTTCTTCCTCGTCCTTGTCCTCCACTTACTCTTCTTCTTCTTCTTCTTCGTCTTCTTCCTCTTCTTCTTCTTCCTCTTCTACGTCTTCGAGGCAGTTTCTCAACCTCGAATTCTTCTCTCTGTGCAAACATCGGTCACCACAACCACGTGTGTACGTATTTCCTCTTCCTCTTTGATTCGACGTAACGAAATTCGACGACAATAGATCGCGACATGTCGATCGATCTTATACACACCACAAAATGCACCTTGACAATAACACTTATATATGTATTCTAACGAGATAGAACTTCTAATGCTTCCGAAGAAACGACGAAACATTTATTTCAAACCTAACAACATTTTCAACGTCTCACCGTTTATCATTATTATTATTATTACTATTATTACTATTATTATGATTATCAAAAATAATTCAATATTATTTACCAAGAGTTATCTCGATCGCCAAGCAAAATTTCACTAGAAAAGAAAAAAGACACTAGTTTTTTCATTAAATTACGTACGTTACACTCTTATCGAAATATTTGGGCGTATATTTAAAAAAAAAAAAAAAAAAAAAAAAAAAAGAAGAAGAAGCTCTTTCGAATTTTAATAAAAAAAAAAAAAAAAAAAAAAAAAAAAATTCATTCACACAAAGAGATAACTTTTCTTTTTATTAGTTTTTTTATTATCGATCGCGATGAAATTAAAATCCGATTCATTATGTGATCTTATTCGATCGAACGTTAAAATTTCTTATGAATTTCATTCGTTCGATAGCCACAACAACAATCAATATCAATTCGATCGAATTCATTTGTCCGATGGAAATTTTCTCGATAATTCTTTTCTTTTTTTTATTTTTTTTTTTTTTTTTTTTGTTTTAATCGCCTCGATTAATAAATGGTCCAAAATAATGTCGCGTTTAAAATAACGAATGCACAAGAAAACCCGCGAATATTCAAAGAATCCGGTAAACGACGAGACGATTTAAGATCCTGGACCCGTACGACTGTCACCACTCGCTGCCGAAGTATAACTGACACGATACACGCAACACCCGGCCGTTTGCCTAAGAGGGAACGGAACGACGGAACGGAACGAATGGAACGTATGGAACGAATGGAACGATATGTGCCTTCCTGAATCGTTGATTGGACGGATTTGCTTCTGCAAAACGATTGTATTCGAACGTTTCGATATATTTCGAAATAAATCGTTTCATTCGATTATTATTGTTTCTTAATCTATATATAAAGATTTTTCATTTCAACATTTTAACGATCATTCAAAAGACAACAATGATATTGTTACAATTATCGTCGTACGTTACATTATACGATATTATATGATGATTATATTGAAATATCTTTTTTTTTTTTAAGTTGACTTATCGTATCAGAGCCGAATTAATGAACAAAATTTACGGTATTTAATTAAATCGTATGGTAACGCTAGAACGAAATCAAAAGAAGAAAAAAGACAAAAAAGGAAATAATAAGAAAAGATAATAAAATGAAAAAAGATTGAAAATATTTTTCGAAATATAATGCAAAGACGATATAACAAATGTCGGATAAGAAAGAAAGAGATAGAAATATCCATATATTCATACAGTTGTATGTGCAAAGTAAGCAAAGTCAAGCAAGCAATAGGCTCCCATTATTGCACCCCCTTCCCTTCGTCCTCACGCCATCCTCCCCCCATCCCCTCACCAACCCCTGTACGTACAAGCGATCCAGCTTGTTTACATTTGCTTGTTTTCACTCGGCACAACTCGGCGCGTCTCGCGAGTCTCATTTCGTTACAACGACGTACATTGGTGTGTGTATTTGTTTGTCTGTTTATGTGTGTATGTATATATATATATATGTGTGTGTGTGTGTGTGTACGATAATATACGCCTATAATATCGTTTCAAACCCCCTCGTCTAATGCGTCGAATCAATTAACGAAATGAAGGCCGAGTTTAAAGACCTACCTTTTTTAAAAGCTTTATACAAAAGTTAAAATGTTTAATGTTGTTATACTTACTCAAAACGAAAATAGATTATCTGTTAATACGTCTAATGTTATATTTTTACCTTTTTAATTAACAAATATATATATAGTATTTAAAAAAAGTTTTGTATGAATGATACTTAACTCAATTAACATCAAACATACAATTTTTTTTTAATAATACATATATTTATTTACTAGGAAGAATTATTATAAATGTTATGTAAACAATAGAAATATTAAACAAAGAAAAAAAAATGCATTACTGCCGATCGAAATGAGATAAAAGTTAAAATTCAGAAAAATAATTTTTAGTGCAAGATTAAAAAAAGAAACAAAAAAGAAAAAAGGGAAATGTTTACAATGTTCATAAGGAAGTACAGACAGTGCGAAGCAGTATTCTCGTTTATTGAATCTTTGATAACGTCTGATAATCTAATTCACGTGATAATACAAATTTTCGAAAAATCGTTACTAAACACTAAATATTGTTCTATTTATTATGCAAACGACAAACTCAATGTTATCTCTCTCTCTCTCTCTCTCTCTCTCCCTCTCTATTTCTATCAAAAGATAAATTCTTTGATAATTTAAAGGAAGTAGATAAAAAGATAAAAATAAGACCGAACTGTCGGTTGTTCTTTTTTTTTTAGGGGTGGGAGGGAGGATTTTTCTATCTCTTCCTTTTTTTTTTTTCTTTTTTTTTTCTTAAATCAAACATAAAATATATTTACAGAAAGGACAGCATCATAATTCTGATATTCTTTTTAGCGATTAGAAAAACCTGGTGTCGTTCAAAGTAACATCAGCTCGCTTCCTGTTCCGCACTATAGTCTACTAACGCCTTTTACTTCTTCTCTTCCCTTCTTTTATATTCACTTAGTATTCTTTCCAGCTAGCTATGAGATAAGTACTCGCGCATGCGTGAAGCTTAGGAAAGTTTCCATAAATGTAGATACACTAACACAAAGAATACTTACACGAAGCAGGAAAAAATAAATTTCTACACACGCAAACACACGTATTTTTGAACGGACAATATTTATATATATATATATATATATATATATATATATATATATATATATAGCTCAAACTAGACGAGTTCTATAAATCTATAAATCTACTGTAAAAATAAATATAAAAAAGAATGATAAATTTATTTATTATCAGATTAATTAGTATATAAATTATATCCTTACACAATTTAATACAAAATTGAATAACACGTATGACTTAACGAAGACTAAACTTTTTCCCATGGATTCTAATATCGGTTTTATCATATAATATTCGTCGAATCGATTAATTCCTATGTCCAGATGTTCTCATTTCCATTCGAGTCAAATCATTAAAATTTACGAATAGATAGAATACAGAATCGATTCGTATCGAGTAAATGTACTTTTTGCTCTTTTTCTTTTGGCTCCACCCTTCGAATTTCTCGGATGATTTTTCGACAAAGTCGATGGATGAGTCTGGGAGTCAGCCGGTAAGAGTCCTATGAATGAACGGAACACGACCGACCCATCGAGGCCTTCCTTTTCGAGGGTACTCACGTGCTCGTCGCGTGAGGTAGGCACTCCCATTGTCATGTGGAGAGAAAGAAAAAGATAGAATGAAAGAAAGAGAAAGAGAGAGAGAGAGAGAGAGAGAGAGAGAATGATAAAAAGAGTAGGAAGAGCAGGAGAGAGAATGAGAGAAAAAGAGAGAGCGAGAGAGAGAAAGAAAGAGAAATGATAAAAGAGTAGGAAGGGCAAGAGAGAGAGAGAGAAATGATAAAAGAGTAGGAAGGGCAAGAAAGAGAGAGAGAGAGAGAAAGAGAGAGAGTAAAAAACGCAGAAAAGAAGGAAAGAGAGATACATATATATAAAAAGAATAGGAAGGGCAAAAGCGAAGGGATGAGATGAAAAAAAAAAAAAGAAAAAAGAAAAAATGGACGAAGGAAGATGCGTATCACGTGATCACGCTAGTTTATTCCTAAATGAACATGATGGCATAATGGTTCGTCATTAATAATCTTCATGGAAAAACATTAAATTCCAGAGAAATGTTATAATGTAACTCGTAATGCAATATTATTTACTCATTGAATTTGAATTATATAGATTTTATAATTTTTTATTTGAAGAATAATATGCGTTTATTAAATATAGAAATCTTATATTCATTCGTATTAAGTTCGTCGGAAAGAATATTGTTTCATTAAAAAAAAAAAAAAAAAATTATTTAAAAATTATCATTCGATAAGAACAAACGAAACGTATAATATTTATAGTAGAATAAATTATCATTGTATTGGATTAGAATGACCAATAAATAAATTATTTAATATATTATATTATGGATGATCAATAAAGAAATTTTCTAATACTATATTGCATTATTTTTATATTTAATAGAGCATTAGAATTATTTAGATATATTTCTTATTATATATATTTATATATACGATATTATCTATAAAGATGTAAGACATTTTTAAAATATTCACACACACACACACACATACACACACATTACTTATTAGCTAATCTAATATTAGATTTATCGAAAAATTATGATAGTTTTCATTAAATAAAAATATTATTACGTTGAAGAGAATCTAAATTTGATCGATAATTAATTATAAGTAAAATTAATACGTAATTCAAACAGAACAAATATATATATATATACATATATGTGTTACTTCATTCATATAAATAAAATTGAAATAGAAAATAAAACTAAGTAAAGCTTAGACTTAACGATTGGCTTCGGTTATTCACTCTGCTACGGCGACCTGTCTACGATTAAATCGTACAAAACGAATGAAACTACGTAATTGTATTTATAGAAAAAATAAAAACATATGAATCACCTTAACACGTAACAACTATAATAAACATATTTGTCTACCTATGTATGTACATATAAGTATATTGATCGAAAATTCCTATATGTTTCTTAATATTTCATTCAAGGAAAATTGATTGTATATTTATTTTTATTCTAAATCATTGATTGGAAAATAATATCTAATTTAATATATATATAGATATGTACTCTATAATTATATATAATAATATACAATATTCTCTAATATATATATATATATACTAATGAATTAATCAATCGAATATTATATATTAACGAAAAAGCGATGATTGTTCGTATTAAATAAAAATATATTTACAAAATGGAAAATCTAAATTTAATTAATCTTGATAGAATAAAAATTAAAAATGAAATAAATCTTATATAAATAAATCTAATCTTAGACTTAACGTTAGACTCTTCTATTCTATATATATATATATAAACATTAGATTGGCCAATAAATAATATCGAAATTTTCTAATACATTTTGAATATCTTTTTAATTATACAAAGTCTCGTTTATTTAGTTATATACAATTATAATTAATATTGATATTTTCCTTATATTTTATCGTATAGAACTTTCTAATCTAAATTTGATTAGAGAATCTAAATTTGATTACTCTTAATATAACGAAAATTAAAAGAGAAATAAAGGTAAAAGATTATGGCTTACGTTAGGCTTCGGTTGTTCACTCTTCTACGACTTATCCACGATTGACTCGCTAACGACTAAACAAAACGAAAGGAATTGACTACAGAAGAAATAGAAGTCACCTTGTCATGTATGTATGTACGTAACAATGAAAATGTTTATATACGTTTAACAAGTCGACGAATGTTTATTGTATTTAGATCGTCACGTGAACGTATCAATACTTCCTCATTTCATTTCTGTATTCATTGTTCAACGAGACGTAGGATTCGTAAAGAGACAGTAACACGATGATCAAATAAATTACAGGTAAAAATCAATTTTTAATTAATTAATTTTGATTCCATTGAAAATTTCGAGTTTACTTTTTCTTTCTATCAATTAACATGTAACATAACAATATCCATTAATATTTTAATAAATCAAATTATTCATTAATTATATAAATTGATCAATAATAACAATTCAAATAGAAATAAAATAATAAGAGTTTTATTAAAATTTAAACAATGCTAACTAGACGTGCCATTAGTTATCGATATTTATTAATTTAATTTGTTATTAGAAATCCATATGTTCTCTTGAAAATATAAAATCGTCGTTATAAAAAGAAAACTTCGACTGACATGATAAGAAACGAAAAATAGGGGGAAAAAAAAAAAAAAAGAAAAAAAAAAAGAAAAAGAAAAGGAAAGGAAAAAAAGATAAGAAAAAGGAAAAAGAAAAGAGAAATTAGATAAAAGCTTATGTTATTCGTTTAGAATAAAGTAGAATAAAGTATCGGGTGTTAAAAATTTAAAGATATCACGCGGGAGAGAATGAGTCAGCGAGCCAATCGGCAGACATGTCCGTTCGTTGGCCGGTAATTACGATTTGTGAGGGTCAAGCCCATTCGTTCGTTCGAATAAAACGCAAGTAAGAGGGAGAGTAGTTGCTTGCGAAATAATAGACGGCTTTCTTTATCGATAGTAGACACGAGGGTCTCGACGAATACATACACACACACACATAACTATAAATACATACATATATAGATACATAGACATGTCTGAGAACGCATTAACATCTATTACATTTAGGTAAGTAAGTAGTTACATACTTCCCTTTTATCGATTAGTATTATTGATGATCGATCGATCGATCGATCGATCGATCGAACGATCGATGTATCAAAGAGCGAAACTTGCGCATGATCGAAAGATGCGCATGCATTCACGTTCTCCCGGCGAACGGAAGTTGAATGATCGTCTGGAATGCTGAGCGAACAGGTTCGTCGTCATTGAGATGATGATGATGATGCTCGGTCACCCTTCTCAGGATTTCTTGATCGCTCTTTATTTATTCCTTTGATTATAATGCGACGATCGTACGTTTTAATGAGTTTTCAAAGGGATACGCGACAAAAAGTTTTAATATCGCAAATAATTTCGTATTGATCAACAATATTAATAACAATTATTTAAATTAATAATAATAATTTTTATAATAATAATTTTATAAAAATTTTATAATTATATATATATTATTAATATCAACAATAATAAATTATGTTTATTGGAATACTTTAACATTTTTATATAATTGATATAAAATTGATGATATAGCTTTTTATATGATATAATCATATAAAGAGCTATACAATTTTATCGTATATTCTCGATAATATAGAATTTTACCGTAACTCTATCCAATTATTAGAACATTTATCTAATACTCTATCTGTTCCAAATTCTTCAATAGATTACTTAAGATATGACGAATTTGATTGGATTTGTTCTAAGTATTATTCTTGATAACATTGAAAATAATGATTTAGAATTGAAATATACCGATATTAATATTCCACGTTAATCATTTGTATTTCCATGAATGTTGTAATTAAAAAAAAAAAAAAAAAAAAAAAAGAAGAATAATAATAATATCTACTTCTTAAAAAGAAAAAGTATATACATATATATTCAATTACTATAATTCTAAAGGAAGGAAGGAAGAATAGAAAAAAAAAGAATGCAATTACATGCAATCAAATACTTTCTAATCATCTTTCTATATATCTATCTAAACATATTAGTATAGATAACTACGATAACGAGTAACGCAACAACTGCAATGAATCATGAAGTCATTGATCGAAGAAAAGAGAATGGCCAATGCAGAAATCGACGATAGATAGTTAATAAAAGGTCAAATCGTTATAATTCAGAAATAATAATGTATATTGATTGAAAAGGATCTGTTATTATTTAAACACTAACAATAATAATAATAATAAAAATCGAAGAACAACAACAAATACGACAAAATTTCTTATATACATATATATATATATATATATATATATATATATATATTCTGATCGGATAAAATACGAAGGTCCGTAATTCGGGCAGCACCGGGCATAAAACTTTCCGATTCCGTAGATTTACGATTCTCCACGCAGGGACGAGTCTCCTTGAGTTATGGCATACCGTAGGGGCCCCTTTGGTGCATTTGCAAACCCGTTGTACCCGTTGCATCGTATAGGTAGATAGGTAGGTAAGTAGATAGGTAGGTAGATAGGTAGGTAGGTAGGTAGGTAGGTAGGTAGGTAGGTAGGTAGGTAGATACATATATATATATATATATATATATATATATATATATATATATATATGTAAGCATTCGAGCAGGTTTTGCTTGCGTTACACTTCATATTTGCTAGGGTGCATTCGAGTGGTATACTATGACTACTTCGAAAAGTAAGAAAAGCCGCGTTATCATCGACACCGTACTCAGCTTCTCTCTTTCTCTCTCTGTCTGTCTCTCTCTCTCTTTCTCTCTCTCTCTCTCTATCTCTCTATCTCTCTCTCTCTCTCTCACACACACAACGCTCGCAAAAGACCTGTCTGCCTTCGCAAATCACTTTTTCTGACATTACACGTTACCTTTCCACTTCGTGTCGGTACGAACGAAAAGAGATAGAGAGAAAGAGTTAGAGAGAGACAGACAAAGAGAGAGAGATAAAGAGAGAGAGAGAAAGAGACTCGGACTCTCTCACTCACAACAAAAAACGAATGAACGATATTTCGTTGGGTAGCAAGCGGCACTAAACGTTGCATTCTCCTCTGCAGAGACCTCCGTGAGTGAACAACCTCCCCCTTTGCTCCCTTTTTATTACTTCCCTACGTCGAAGGAACATTTACTGCTCGTTCTTTTTTTCTGTTTTTCTTTTTTTTTTCATTTTTCTTTTTTTGCATTGCTTTTCTTCTCTTCTCTTCTCTTTCTTTTCTCTCTTCTACCGACTTTCCTTTTATTTTCACCCTGACGATTTAACGCTACACGCGCATTATGCACATGTACGTATCTATGTACGAATGTGATATTGCTTATTTTTTTGTTTCCTTTTTTTTTTGTTGTTGCTAAAACGTAAAGTTGCATTTTCCGATCTACGATATATATTTCTTTTTTAATTTTTCTTTATTTCTTTATTTTTCCTTTTTTCTTTTTTTTTTTCTTTTGGAATTTCCAATCGAGATGATTAGAGTATTAAATATTATTTCATAACTGGTGATATATTGCAAGAATAATCATTCAACTGTTATCAATTATTATATCAGATAATAATAAAAATTTTTTTCTATTACTATTCTATTACTTTTATTATCATTTATTATATTATTGTTACTAGTATTATTAGTATATATATATATATATATATATTTTTTCTTTTTTAATTGTTTCATTATTAATGTTATTATTATTGTTCATGTAATTTTATATACTAAATAATAATATACTGATATACTAAAAAATAATATACTAGAATAAAAATTACACTAATATGTTCATAGTAACATAATTTTTCCGTGATAAAAAAAAATATTACGTAATAATATATAATCTGTATACAACATTATCAGATCCGTTATTAAATCGAAGAGCAAAATCGTGTAGGGACAGATGATATCAGAGAGAACAAAAAAGAAAAGAAAAAATGGAAAAGAAAAAATAAATAGAAAAAAATGAAGAACAACAACGTTGGTTTGTAAGAGGTAAGGTGATCATGCGCTTTACGTTCGAATAATCACATTATGTAATTATCGGTCTTAACAATGACAATGTTCTCAATCGTAATCATTGGTATTGTCCTGTGCTACATATCGATCACTGTCCTGTTGTTCCCACTTTCGTTATTACGTATCATTCGTTACACGATTTCCAACTATCTTGTTTCTCATTCTTAGTACATATTGCATAACATATTTACAATATATGTCCCACATATGAAAGAAAATGTACGTAATTTCCTTTATATATATATATATATATATATATATATATATATATATATATATATATGTATATATATAATGATAAAAAACGATTCGAGTTATATTTGCTATCAGAGATATCTAAAGAACGTTCGTAAAATCATGGCTTCAAATGATTATAATGTAATCAACACATAAGACAATAGAAGGATGATGTATGTTTTATATACACTTCAAGTCATTCACACGACTGGTTACAGCAATGAACTAACAACAACATCCTGTAATTAAACTACTTGCCTTAATAATGTTCAAGAAGATTTGATCTAGCGAAATGTTACGATGCTCGTGACAAATGGTTTAAAGAAAAAAAAAAAAAAAAAAAGAAAGAAAAGAAAGAAAGAAAAGATCTATCTAGAAATTTGTCAATTACGTATACTTATGTACAATGGGTATAATAATAATAATAATAATAATAGTAATAATAATAATTATTATTATTACTATTATTACTATTATTATTACTATTATTATTATTATTATTATTATTATTATTATTATTATTATTATTATTATTATTATTGTTATATTTATTAAATTCTCACAATGTGTAAAAGTAGATACACGAACAATATGGTTTAATTAATCATAGCGTAATGCACGAAAATGATCTAAAGTCATTTGATGAGATATTAAAAGTCATATCTTTTGTCACGCACGTTATTCTTACAATTTTTTAATTACATAAAAGAACTTTTTCTTTTTTCCTTCTTTTCGAAAATTAATATACTTATACTTTTTACATTTGTCATTATACAAAAAATAATAATGATGATGATAATAATAATAATAATAATAATAATAATAATAATAATAATAATAATAATAATAATAATAATAATAATAATAATAATAATAATTCAATGTAAAACAATTCAAATCGAAATTTTCAAATGATGAAGATTTTTCAAAACGAACAATATATGACCTATAAGATCATTTTAATTATCAACGTGTACATTTTTAATAAAATGAATGATACAAATAAAATGAATTATACATAAAATATTATCAATATGCATATTTATTGGATGGTAAACTTAAATATATGGAAAAATTGTAGACCCCAAAAATTAGTAGCAAAAACTTCTTATATTTCATAAAAGCTGGAGTAAAATACATAATGTTATTGTAAAGCATATTTGTGAATAGTCATAGGTTTAATACTACATTGTAACAAAAATCTATGATATAACATATGATCGTTTCTCTATATTTGGTGAAATTCATACTTTAACCAGATAAACACATTCAACATATGAAATAAACATAATGAAGATCGTTTAATGAAGTAGTGAGAGAGAGAAAGAAAGAAAAAGAGAAAGAAAAATAGAGAGAAAAAGAAAGAAAGAGAGAAAAAAGTGAGAGGAAGAGAAAAAGAGAGAGAAAAGGAAAAAACACAGAGAAAAAAATTGTTAATAATTAAAATAAATTTGTTTATATATATATGTTTATATATATATATGTTTATATATATATATATGTATGTATATATATATATGTTTATATATATATATGTATATATATATATATATATATTTATATATATATATATATACATGTTTATATATATATATATATAGTGTTTTAATATTATTTTATTATAATTAATATAAATGCTAATATATATTATTAATGCCTTTTTTTATGCAATTTCTTTATACCATCTGAAACATCTTTTTTTTTAGCTGTTAATTTATTATCATTTAATTCAGATCACAATTAGATTTCTATAAAGAATGTTAGTTTTCATAGTGAGAGAAGGGCAACGTTTCAAACAAAAATAATCTGCTTAATATAGTTTTAATGTTATTACCAAAGATAAATATTAGAACATCATCTGCAGCATCGTTATTCAAATATCGTAATGTATTTCAGCACCATTGTGCACACAATAAATAATATTTAATTATTACACAACGTATATATGTAGCACAAAAGTGAAAGTCTTTTTTTTTTCGTTATCACATTTGTGCATATTCTACCAAAAGCTTTCCATTCGCCGTGTCTATTAAAAAATAGCAAATAGTCAATGATAATAATGGAAAATTGACGATGAGAATCAATTTTGTTTTACAGTTAATATTACATAAATGTAGTCGGACTTTGATGGCTTAATATAAAATTTTTTAAACTACGTTCAAATTTATTAATATACTATTTTGATTTTGAAAGCACGATTGAAAAAAAAAAAAAAGGGAAAATGAAATCGAGATAAAAAAAGGAAAAAAAAAAGAAAGCTTTAACTTTGAATTAAAAAATATAATTGGTTATTCATAAGTAAAACAATAATCATTAGTTAATAAAATTTAAAAATTTTTAATTTATCTTTTTGTAAAAATATAATTAGTCAGACAAATATTATGGCAAAGCCATCAACTCCTTTTACATGGTTTTATGTGCTTATATGAACTATATCGTGCGAATGTGTTTTGTATTATTATTACAATTATTACATCTGTTTGAAGTATGGAAGCAGCATGCCATTTTCTTTTTTTTTTTTTCTTTTTTTTTTTTTTCTTTTTTTTTTGATATAGCACTATAATATTATGTTTGAAGTTTCCATCTAAAAAGTACTTCAGGAAAATCGTAGAAGTATTATTAGATAAAACTTTGACAACACACATTATGAACACGTATGTGAAGTTATTATTTTTTTTTATTTTTTTTATTTTTTTTTTTTTATTTTTTTTTTTTTTATTGACTTCTACCACCCGGATTCCTAAACCTTTCTTGTTTTTCTCGTATCCATAACAATTACATAGATATCACGCGTGCATATTGTTTTATAAATATAATCTCGCTCATCTGATACTGCAATAAAGATTTTTACAATTGAAAATATTGTTTTATCAAAAATGAATTCTCTGAGCACATACGAGACATTATTTATTGTTTTGTGTGTGTTGTGTTGTCTATTGTTCCGACAAATATTAGCAAAATTGAAAGAAGCAAAAAAAAAAAAAATTAATATTTAACATTGAAAAAAATCTAACATCACTTAATTAAAAATAATATAAAACTTCTTTTTTCTTTTTCTTTTTTTTTTTTTGTTTTGTTTGTTTGTTTTGTTTTCTTTTTAAAGAAGAAAAAAGATATGAATGTATAGCCAGATGTTAATAAAACTTAATGACAAATGGAACGATACAGAAAAAATAAGAGAGCGAGATATTATCTGAAGAGAATACATTTATATATTTAATTATTTTTTCTTTTTTTAGCTTTGATTAGGCTATTTTTCATGATGAAAATCAAAAGTTTCGATACGCTTGTTTGTTTTTTTTTTTCCCTTTTTTTCTTAAATACTGTTGTAGATTATGTTCTTATGTAATATAATATAAGCGTTGTTTTTTTCTTTTTTTCTTTCTTTTTTTTTTGTTTTTTTTTGTTTTTTTTTTTATTTTTTCTTTTTTTTTATTTTTTTCTTTTTTTTTTTTCTTTTTTTTATTGTTATTAGCTAGTGTAACGATATAGAATAATTAATGGCATATTTGCTTTCCTTTTGTAATATCTAACAAAAATCGAATCATTACACTGTAACTGGAGAATATATAAAACATTGGAAACCAAACGTCTTTCTCAAGCCACTGGTTGCATCTATCATATATAATCATGTAATTAGTACAAATGCACCAATAAAAGAAGTACCTTTCATTAATATATAAATGATGATGATATCGGACCAACTGATATATATATATATATATATATATATCTCAAATATTTATGTTTTAGCAATATCCATAGGTGATCCAGTTGTATTAGTAGTAGGATTTGTTAACTGAGGACCGGCAGTATTCACTATAGTTGGAGGAATTGCTGGCTTAACAAATCTATCAGATGTACGCCTGGTAGATGGTGGAACTATGTGCCCCTATTTATATAATTCATAAATATAAAACGTTAATTATAATTTTCATCAGAATTAATAATAATATTAAATTATTTCAATATTTCTTACCCCAGAAGGAGGAGATGAACTAGTAAAAGGAAGAGTAGTTGGTTGACCACACGCATAACACCGATTAGTATTGAAATTTTCTCGTGATGCTGAACCTATTACATTATTACCTGTCAATAATGAATAATTAAAGTCTATAGCACTTGTATGTGCCTTTAAATTATTCATACACACACACACACACACACATATATATATATATATATATATATATATGTATTCATTCTTTTACAGTTTTCAACTGTAAAACAATTTAAATACCTGGACTGAGTGGCCTAGAAGAACTAGGCGAAGGATTATACGGGACGGGACTAGAAACCGTGCGATTTCTTATATTTCCACCCGACATTACGATTTCATTATAATGACGTTCTTCTTCCATTTCCAAACTGTTAAAAAAAAATATTTTACAAATATTAATCACGATACATGTATGCACAATAATGTGAAGATATATATATACCTAGATTCTGACTCTGACAAATGTCTACATAAAGCTTCTCGGCGTTCTACTTCTAATTGTAATTTTCTTTGCAGTCTTAAATTTTCTTCGCGTATTTGTTTCTCTTCGTTAACATAACGTTGCATTTTTTCCGTATCTATAAATGTTACAAATATAAAATTACACGCAAAAGATAAGAGCATATGATAATTAAATATCCTTACGTTCTTGTTGTGATATTAATAAAGTATGCCTTAAACGTGCAACCTCACTTCTTAATGTTTGAATATGTGTACTTAAATTAGTCGCAGTATCACCATTATTAATTTCCCTTGGAGAAGTTGGATCTGATACAGGTTGATCCAATTTTATTTGAAGCATTCTTTTCTCTGCTTCCAACTTGTCCATTCGTTTCCATAATTTATTAACCAAAGCTTCTTGCTCTTGTTCAAGTGTATTTTCAAGCTCAACCTTTTCTCTACGTAACTGTTCCAAATTGCTTTGTTTCGCAAGAGTTTCTGCCTCCAATTTTTCTATTTTTCTCATTAACTTGTTCACAAGACATTCTTGTTCTTGTTCTAATGTTTGTTCTAAACGACATTTCTCTTGGCGTAATTGATTCAATTTTCTGGACAGATCATTTGTTAAACATTCTTCTTCTTGTTCATAATGATGAGCTAACGTTTCTTTCTCCTTCTTAAGCGCCTGTATCTTTTTTAACAACGTATTACTTATAAATTCTTCTTCTTGTTCCGCTTTAGCTTGCTAAAAAGAACAAAGCCACGATAATGAAATAAACTTTACGATAAAAGAATTAATTATATTCTCTATCATTCACTTTTAATTTATATATCTGATTCATCCATTTTCTCTAACTATTTTCTATAATCTTTATTATATACATATATCATTCAATGATACAAAAGATGATTATAATAAGACCAACAACCTTATTGTTTTGTCTCTATAAAAAATATATCAAAATAACAAATATATATATATAAAAGTTTAATTAAATACATTAAATACAATAAATATATATATATATATACTCATATATATATATATATATATATATATATATATATATATATATATATATATATATATATACTCATAAAGCTTAATAAATACTTCAAATATAATTTAAAACATTCCTATCGAAGTAACAACTGATATTTTATAATTTTTATAAAAATCATACATTAAGAAAGTACTTAGAAACGTACAATAGGTTAGATCATAGAAATATACATTGAAAAGGAAATATTTTTTTTTAGAAAAATTCATACAGATTTGTTTCCATCAATTATATATATATATACATATATACATATACATATATGTGTATATATATATAAAAAGGAGATATTAGGTTTCAAAAGAAAAACGAAACATAAAAGAAACTTACTATAATGACAGAAGCTTGACGAAGGCTACGATTCTCTTCCTGGAGTGCCTTTACTCGCAATTTATACGTTTCGAGTTCTACTTTAAGAACACGATTATGTTGTTGAAGCGATTCAATTCTTTTTTGTAATTGTTCACGAGAAATAGGAGAGGGTGGCATCATAATCGGACCACCGTCGATTGAACTCGAGTCGCTTTCGGATGCGCTATCACGGTCAGCCATTTTTCTCGGGTTAGAGAAATTATTCAAAAAATACAACCTAGAGAATATTTTTCATTTCACAAAAAACCATTTACTAAAAAGAACGTCCTTTACCCTTGTCAATTATATTTTATCGAACTTACGAACTTCAATACTTTACAATGAAAAAACTGACTAATATTCTGCGACTATACCGCACGAAACATGTGCTTTAAACCGAAACAAATCAGCTGTTTCGTCTTTCACCGACTATTTAAAAAAAGGTGTGGGCGCGTCGGCGAGCTCGCTGCGCACTGCAGAATTCCTTAAGGTTATTTTTCATGAAATCTCGAGACGATGATCAACGATAAACAATGAAATTATATTTTTCGAATCCATTATTCATTAAAATGATATGACAAAAATATTAACATATGAAATAAATCAAATAGTCAAAAAAAAAGAAAAAAAAAATATTAAAACAAAATGTTTTTGTTAAAGTATTATTCTCATTGGACGACTGCGTATCCTCTAATTATTTTTATTATATCGTCTTTCAGTTTTTATTTCACGTTACGTTTCTTTCCTTTTCCTTTTTCTTTTTTTTTCTCTTTCTTTTTTTGTTATAAATTGACTAAAACATTTTTAATAGAAATATTAAAATTTGCGAAACATTGCGAGAAGATTATTAAAAGACTATTTTCATTGGACAACTAATGTATTCACCCACCAATCATTTTCAATTAATATTATGTATTTTTTTCTTTCTCTCTTTCAATTTTTATTTCATATTAAATTCTTTTTTATTACCAAATGATTTGAAATATTTAAATAAAAAATCTTTTAAAGAAAACGAGTAATTTATAGAATTTTAACTAATTATTTTTATAACGAATAAATTTAATTGTACATATGTGTATCATTGATTATAATCCATAAGTGATAATTATTAAAAAAAAATAACGTAATATTTATTATCACGGGTTTATCTGTTAATAATTTCTTTTCTTGTTATTACTTTGCTTTTTTTTATTTTTTTATTTTTCTAACAAGTGCCTTTTAACATGTTGTTAGTTCACTTTTTTCACGTGCATGTCGCTGAAGTCACACATGTCTTAAATGATATAGAACAATCTTAGTATCTGCATACATTATGCCGTTCTTTTTCCTATCAGTAATATCAAGTTGAATTTTTTTTTTGTGTCTAGTGAAAATGATAACTGAAACAGTATAAATATATTCTACACATAAAAGAAAAGAAAAAGAACAGTACTTTAAGTTGATTGATTATTTAAATATAAACATCAAAAAGAGAGGTATAAACAAAGTTAACAAAGTAATATTTATTTTTGTCATATGAAATATAAAAAAAAATTGATTCTTATTTACCATCTATATAGAAAAAAAAAAAAAAAGAAAAAAAGAAAAGGATAGAACGTAAAAGAAATATAACTTAATACAGCATTAATTCTTTTATAAAAGTATATTTGTGATTATAAAATTGTTAATAAAAATATTTGATTTGTTTTTTTAGTTTATATAAGAAATAACAATGTTACGTAGTACTATCAATACAATATTACCAAGAGGAATGTATTCTTCACGTAATTTAATGCCCATTAAAATATGTTCATCGCATTTTTCATATACTCGTCAGAAAGCAATTGTACAAACGAATATGGAACAAAAGCGATATTATCAAAATTTTGGGCATAAAAGACAACGAATGGATAGACATTCTTACTTGATTCTTATCCTTGGAATAGTTCTGCTGTATACTCTCACCGCTTTTATAGAGTAAGAAAATAATTAATTATAAGAAATAATAAAAGTCTAAACATGAATATTCTTATAGATATCCGAGAAAAGTAAAATTTCCAAAAGTAGATGCTGCTGATTTGTTACAAGAGAATGATGAAGAAGAAGAAGATAAAAATGCGAATACCACAGAACAGGATGATCATAAAAAGAAAAAAGGAAAAAAAGAAAAGACAGGATTTCGTGATAGAAAGGTTAAGTGATATTGTGAAATTGTCAACTTATTCAAAACCTAAGTATATTTATTTAGTAGTATAAAAATAATTTTATGAACTATTAGCGTTTATAAATATAAAGAAATGTTATATAATGACCATCTAGCGTTATATTTAATTAATAAGAAATTTGACAAGATATTTTGACAAAATATTCAATAATTCACATTCTTAACCTAGATTAAATGAAATTATTATATTCTATATATTTAAATTAGTATAATTCATATTATAGGTAAAAAGTTTAAATGTTAATAAAGTCAGGAGAATTTTTACAGATAATAGAATATGAAAATAGGATCAGAGCTTATTCAACGCCAGATAAAGTTTTTAGATATTTTGCTACTGTAAAAGTAACTAGTTTAAGAGGTACAGAGATATATATGACACCTGATGATTTCTTAAGAGCTATTACACCTGGCATGAAACAACCAGATGGTAATATTTTTAGTGCAAACGTATTGATCAGTAGTATAATTAATATTAACACAATTTTAATTATTTCTTTATACTACTAACAGATAAAAACTCTAACTTGTACATAAAAACAGTGTTATTGTTATGAGGCATATTTGATTTTAACCATTAATTCATTTCTATTTTTGGTAGTATCTATGTGTGAAGGCAATGAGTTGAAAAATTGAAATTTTTTTTTTATAATCATCTAATATAATTCAAATGAATTATTGATACTTATGAATTCATGAAATAAGACATATCAATTGTTTCAAATGTGTCATACAATTTACCAATTAAATTACTTTACTAACTTTCAATATATTCCTAAAATACAGATAATAGAATATGAAAATCGTATAAGGCATTATTCAACGCCAGATAAAGTCTTCAGATATTTTGCAACACTACAACTGACAAATAATGATATACATGAGGTACTTATGACACCAGATGATTTCTTAAGATCAATGACACCTGGTATAAAACAACCTGATGGTAACTTTTTACGTATAAAATGTTAATGTATTGTTTAATTTTTGTCAATAATTTTATCAATTTTTATTTTTCCTTAATTTTTTTTTTTTTTTTTTTTCCTCTCTCTAATGCCTTCTATGAAAGTTTCCATATAATCGTATATATCATTTTTCATAGATAATTTACAATGAAACAACATAATTTTTCAAAAAGTAATAATGTAATAATACAAGAGATTACAATTGAAATAGTTATATTTTTATATTGTCGTATAAGGTACTGTAAAAAAGAGATAAATGAAATAACTGGAATGTATCTGATGTTATTAATTGTATTATACTTTTGCAAAGTGTTATAATCCTGCATAATCATGTATTATTGCTTGCATTATATAATATTTTAAATCTATAGTTCAGTTATAATAATAGTTATTTATAATAGCAATATATCATACTAATTTTGTTTTAGGTCTCGGATTGGATCAATATAAAAAATATGATCCCAAGGTATGTTTAATAAATTATATTTTATAATATATCATAAAACAAATCTAAATATATTATTATTATTTAAATATATTGTAAATGTAATTTTTTATTTTCTTAGAATATTCATGAAAAATTAGAATTAGCATTGGATGAAAACAGTATCTTTTATAAACTAGGAAGTGCAGGACTTATCACATTTTCTGATTACATTTTCTTATTAACAGTGTTATCAAGTAAGTTCAATGTATATTCTTATCTATTCATATTTCTTTAAAAAAAAAAGATAGATATAAACACATTATATATTTTAGCTTCTAGGCGTCATTTCGAAATAGCATTCAGAATGTTTGATTTTAATGGTGATGGCGATGTAGATTCTGAAGAATTCGGAAAAGTTGCTACGTTAATACGTCAACAAACTAGTATTGGTAATCGTCATAGAGATCATGCTAATACTGGTAACACATTTAAGGTTAAATTTATTATTATTTGTTTACATAAATTTTACATGAATTATTGTATTGAATAAATTACTTAATGGTAAAATTTTGTAGGGTGTAAATTCAGCTTTGACAACTTATTTCTTTGGTCCTAATATGAAACAGAAATTAACAATCGAGAAATTTCTAGACTTTCAGGAACAACTACAAAGAGAAATTTTAAGTCTTGAGGTAATACATTTACATATATATATATATATACACACACACATCAGTTTCTATTTTCTAATGATATATTTTTTCACAGTTTGAGCGCAGAAATCCGGATGAAAATGGTAAAATAACCGAAGTAGATTTTACCGAGTTATTATTAGCATATGCTGGTTATTCTGATAAAAAAAAAGCAAAAATGTTAAAGAGAGTAAAAAAAGCGTAAGTATAGATTATAAATGTATAAAAGAATAGACATATATACATGTTTATGATAATATAACCAAATTTTAATATCACAGTTTCAAAGAAAATCCAAAAGGAATTAATAAAGAGGAGTATCTCAAGTTCTTCCATTTTTTAAATAATATTAATGATGTTGATACGGCATTGACATTTTATAATATAGCAGGTGCTTCTATTGATCAAGGTATGTCTTGTGTACTTTTTCTTTTTTTCTTTTTTTCTTTTTTTATATAAACTCAAAATGTATTTCTATGTTTGTTGTAGCTACATTAAAACATGTAGCAAAAACAGTTGCTCATGTAGACTTAAGCGACCATGTTATTCAAGTTGTATATACAATATTTGATGAAAACAGTAAGTTTTATTTCTATCTATAAATTTATATTTTATATTTATAAATCGTTATAAATATATAATAAAATTCATGTTATATTTTATCTAGTGGATGGACAACTTAGCAATAGAGAGTTTGTAGCAGTAATGAAAAATAGGGTACTTCGTGGCTTAGAAAAACCAAAAGATACAGGATTTATTAAATTAGTACAATCACTTATTAAATGCGCAAAAAATAGTTACTTTATTCAGTTCGATAAATAATTATTTATAATTCATAGCATTAATATTAATTCCTTTTTGTATTTATAGATTATTTTTTACAACAATTTTATGTAATTATAATTTATTTATTCAATTGTATATTTCTGTAGATACAATTTTTCAATTTTAATCGTGTCTATACTGTTCTATTTATAATGTAATAATGCTTAAGATAGCAATTTGATTCTCGTCAAATTTATGAAAATATTGCTCATATATGTTTCTGTGAAAACGTTCATTAGATAAACAGAATCTCATATAATTGAAAATTTAATTGAATCAATTCTATATACTGAAATAAAAGAAATATTTACATAAAATATCCAATAATTTATATTATTATTAGGATAGATATCTGAAAATATATTTGGCAGTAGATAATAATACATTATTGTAAAAAAGTAAGAAAAAAGAAAAAAAAAAAGATAATACTGTCATAGTACAAGATGTAATGAATTCCTTTCACATCTGTTTAGTAAATAGAGCATAACATGTAAAAGTTCTTTAGTTTCTCTTACTATTGAATTGTATCATTATTCCAATATTATCTGTTGATCGTGTAACATATGATTTTGTTATATTTTTCATTATTAATTTTTATTAGTGTTTTTATGTCATATATTGCGTTATTACAATGATGAAGAAAAAATCTATAAAGTTAATGGTTCTATGGCAACTTTTAATGATTATAAATATTAACGCAAAAACTACACAAATTCTCATGAAGATTGATGCCCCAAGTAAGTTATAAAACAAATGTTTAATAAGATAATTCATTTTGTTATAAATAGAAAATAATTGTCTTATTAATTTATAAAAATGATAAATGTATATGATTAAAATTTTATATGGTATACAGCATAAATATATACATATTAAAAAATAATATTTGTTTACAGTAGATTCAAATTCACAAGCAATAAATAATGAAGAATCATTAAAAAGCGATGCGAACAATGATTTGTTAAAAAAAGGGCAATATTTTAGGTTGGTATGACATAATTATTTATAAAAAGAATAATAGTCTCTTATCATATCAATGTTTTATTTAGAGATTTGTTCTCCGAACAATTATCGGCCCATGAAATTGAGTTTGGCCATGTATGCGAAAATCCTGATGAATGGGAGCAACGATTTGAACGAAAAGATATGAAAGAAAATAATTATCGAGGGAAGGTATAATTAATTATACTTTCTCACTATATCATACTTTCATTTCATTACTCTAATTACTTATGTTTTAGATCAAATGGGGAAACAAAAATGGAGAATATGGAGAGCATTATTGGGATTTGAATCATTAAAGTTAAAATAATGTTAAAACTCTTTAATAATTGTAATAGATTAGAATGAATATTATAATAAGCAAATATTTTTATGATTATACCGATGTACTTGTAAATTTTGGAAAATTTAATGCGTTAAATAAGTTATGCTTACACATACATTGATTAAAAATTGTAAAGAAAATAATAAAGAGATTAAAATGAAATTAAATAGAAATAAATATATTTATATATATATATATATAAAATTTCAATATGAGATTTATTACAAAATAAAAACAAAATTACCTAGATGGCGCTGGTGAATTTGTATATAAAACGTTTGAAGAATTTCACTTAAAAATTCATTGAAAATTATATCATTAAAATTCATAAGTTTAACGTCATAGATAAGAAATGGAATCACCAAATATAAAAGTTTCGTTTGCTGAAAATTCAAATAAAAATAAGAATCCTAAAAATGAAACTACTCCGCCAATGTCAAATATTATGTTTATTAGCGATGTTCTGGCTCAACGAATAAACAATGGTAATAAAATATTTTATCACTTATGATTATTATATAAAAATATTTTATTATATAACAAAATTACAAATACTTAAAAAATAAATTTTATATATATACATAAATTAATTTCTATATAATATATATATGTGTGTATACATTATATATATATATATATATATATATATATATATATATATATACATACATATATTATATACATAGGTATATATTTAATAATTATTAATTTAATAGGTACGATAGAGGTAGATGATACTGAAACTGATGATCGATATTGGGCGGAGAAGTTAGTAGCTTTAGATGAGGAACATACAAAAAGGAACAAACTTGAATCAAAAGAAATAGAAAAACTTTTTCGTAGTGTAGTAAATTATGCACAAAGTACAAGCTCTAAACCTTGCTCGTCGGAACAGATAAACGTATAATAATGAAAGATAAATACAATTATATTTACGATCGTTTCTCGGTAATACTTTTAAACAACAATTTTTTTTTCTTTTTGTCATTTACAGGTCAAAGATTGTTATAATAACAATAAATGTCAAACGCTTCGTTGTAATAAAGAAGTTCACAATTTTATTAACTGCGTAAATAAAATGTTTCACAAGTCCGTTAGCAATAATGATAATGATATCTTTCCATTCAACAGAAAGTATACGTACACTGAAAGATTCAGAAGAGGATATTAATTTATATTAATTTATATATATATGTATATATATATATATATAAATATGATTTTTTATTTTTATCAATTATTATTTGGAAATGTGTATGAAAAGAAAACATATACATCTTGATATAATAAAATTTTGTACAAGTCACCTGATTAGTCATTAAAAACTATATATATAGAAGATATTCTCAACAGCATCGGTGGTTCAGTGGTAGAATGCTCGCCTGCCACGCGGGCGGCCCGGGTTCGATTCCCGGCCGATGCATATCTTTTTCCATTTTTTTTATTTATTTTTTCTATTTTGTTCTACAAATTTTATTTACAATATTCATTAAAATCATTTAATGATTTATTATTTTATAATTTATTTCAACAATGAGACATCAAAAGTAATATTTTTTACGAGAAAAAGTTTGTAAATAAAATTAAAGCTTTATTTATAATTTGTAAACTTTTTCACAGATATCGAATTAATTTTCTTTTGCATTATGATGAATAAACAACGAAATTCTTTTTTTAAAATTTAAATAATTTATACTTTCGATAATTTGATAATTATTTAAAATAATTTAAGTTGCATACGGGATACAATAAATTAATATCTAAACAGAAATACGTTCGCTTAAACATTAAGTGAATACAATTAAATTTAATAAAAAATCAACTGAGAGAAACTTTTTATCGATCTTTCGTCCAATATTTTGTGCAACAAAGTTCATATTTTGTCCACATCTGTCGCTTAAATCGTCTCTTTAAAAGCGATATTTAACTAACAAACAATATTAATCTTTTTAGACCAATGAGAGATTAGAATAAAAATAAAGGAACGCAGTATAGTTAACATAACAATATTGGATATAATAAATATAGGATAAACAAATTCTAATTTGTTTAAAACATTGATAATACGTAAAAGAAGCAAACGTTATTATTTTACAATTTGAAAGAGGTGAATGATTAAAACTATAATAAAATTTGTTAAAAATCAATATGATCGAAGAAACACGAGTTTTTCCAACTAATGGATCACAATTTATGATTAAAAGTCGTTTAAACTCGGCGGAAAAGAGTTATATGCTTTTGAAAAAAAAATCCGATATTTTGTTGATACATTTTAAAGAAATATTAACGGAATTATTCGAAAAGAAATCTTTATTAAAAGAGGTTATGAGAGAAGCTTCCTTTTCATTGGCCGAAGTTAATTATGTCACTGGTAATATAAACAATTTAATATTGCAATCGGCAAATAAAGCTACGATTAAAATATTAACACGAAAAACGATCATCATGGGTGTTAATATTTATACTTATGAATATTATGAAGAAGGTTTAGATCCTTTTCTTTATATTGGTTTAGCCAGAGGAAGACAACAGGTATTAAATTCTTATCTTTGATATAATATTGAATTTTACGAAGAGATATCAATTTATATAATTTTATTTAATAAATTAATATTTTATTTAAATAATATATAATATTAAATTAATATAATTTTATTTAATAAAAATGAATATATATATATATATATATATATATATATATATATATATATATGTATATTTGTTTACATTGATAGGTGATGAAGGTAAAAAATAATTATCGAAAAGCATTAGAGCTTTTAATTAAATTAGCATCCTTACAATCTAGTTTTTTAACATTGGAAAAACATTTAAAAGTAACTCATCGTCGTGTTAACGTACTACGTTATATTATCATTCCACGATTAAAATCTATGCTGATATATATAATCAGTGAATTAGATGAACGCGAGAGAGAGGAAATTTATAGATTGAAAAAAGCACAAGCTGGTAGAAGGATAGCTTTAAAAATAATAAAAAAATTTTCACCGATCCAAGATGTAAACGTAGTATTAGATGATATTGATCAAGATCTACTCTTTTAAGATCATCTCGTAAGATAACTTATCGTAACGATGGCACTCCATTTTCAATTTAAATATTTAATATAAAAAAAATTTTTGCTAAAACGAATTATTAATCTCGAAGAGAAGGAATATATGGAATGGTGCCGTTATTGAAAAAAATGAGGACGAGAGATGAACAAAAAAAAAAAAAAAAAAGAAAATAAAATAATACCAATCAAGAGATCTATACCTTTAATATTACATATACATATTCTAATAACATTTATCTCTCGAAGATAATTAAAAATCAAAGTCGCACAAAAAGAAATCATTAAAAAAAAAGAAAAAAAAATAAAAGATTGAATTAAAGGAGAAAAGAAACAAAAGAATAAAAAAATAAATAAAATAATATTAAAATTCTATGATTATGAGTAAATTCAATCTTTCGAGATGGTTTAAAATATTATATCACCATGTGTAAAAAGCTAAGCAAAAAATCGGTGAGATAGTTTTTAGACTCATTTAATTCCAAATATATATATACATATATATATATATATTTAATAAAATCGTTATAAAAATGGATTCCGAAGGTGTTGCTTAGTATTAAGAAATTCTATTCGAAGGACTTGGAAAGAACGACAAAAAAAACGAGAAAAAAAAAAAGAAAAAGAAAAGGAAAAAGAAGAAATACGTTGTTATTGGAAGAATAAGAGGGTGAAGGGAGAAGAGTTGAAGAGTTGAAGAGGCAACGTGGAATTTTTCACGTTACCACTGATGAAACGAGTATACGAAAGATTTCTCTACTCGATAGGGAGAGTTCTTCTCCTCGTTTCGGAAGCTCCTACACTTGGAAGACTTTCTTGGACCAGCAGGAGGGACTTTAGGAGGGTCGTGAGGAGCAGCAGTCCAGGCTGCTCTCTCATTATCATATCCCAGTGTTTGGCGGCGGTTAAGGTTGGCTTTATGGGGCTGTATTTTCTTCGTATAATTGGGCTTCGCGCTCCGGTGCCTCTTTCTCCTTCTCTTCTCCTCTCATCGTCTTTTTCGTTTCTCTTACTCTGTTGCTGCATCTTCTCTCTTTTTCTCTCTCTCTCTCTCTCTCTCTTTCTCTCTTTATCTGTCTGTCCGTGTGTATGCCACAGTGCCTCGAGCATTTATTATACTTCGAACCAGCAACCATCTCTAACTCTGTCTCTTTCTGTTTCTTTATCTTTCTCTCTTTCTATATATATATATATATATTTATTTATTTCCATTTCCTTCTTTCCTTTTCTCCTTCCTTCCTTCATTCTTTTTTTCTTTCTTTCTTTCTCTGCTTTTTGTAATTTATTATCATTATTGTCGTCTAAATAATAACGACTCGTTCGAGGAATAATTTTACCATTTTTCATTTATTTTTTTCTTTTTTTTCTTTCTTCCCTCCATCCTTTTTTCTTTTCTTTTTTTTTTTTTTTCTTTGTCACTATGGACAAGAAAGAGAAATAAAAAGATGCAAATAAGAACGATTTTGTATTTATTTATTTCGTCGATCAATATCAATATTATGTGTTTCATTTGATTTCGAGATAAAGATTTAGATTTGTTCTTCTTCAACTGGGAATAAAATGAATGGTACTGGCAAAATGATTGGAATTGTTTTTTTTTTTTTTATATATATAAAAATGTCCATGTATAAAAAATATGTTTTCTCAAAATATTTTCATGATTTTTCTAAGATTTCATAAGATTTAATATATTGAAATAAGTTGATATAGAATTTTAGTGTTGAAGAAATTTTTAATATAAAAAGGAAAAAAAAGAAAACGACAAAAATTTTGCATCCTTTTATTTCATTGATAAATATCAATGTAATCTGTTCCGTTTGCTTTGTTTCTTTTCCTTTTTCTTTTTTTTTTCTTTTGTTTCAAAAAAATTTTAAAGATCAAAAAAACATTAAATTCATTATACATAGAAATTTTTTGTTTGAAATTAAAAGTCTTGAATTTTATCAGTTTCATCGTCACGGCACGTGGCATTGGAGTGGGGATGACAAAGATGGAAATTCGTGAGAAGGGAGGGGAGCCAAATAAACAGATGCCGCCACTGGCGATCATAGCGACGCTCCTTGGAAGGATAACGAAAGTCAGTATTACGAGAACCCCGGTAGCGAGTGGTTGTTTTTCCCCGTTATTCCGTTAAAATTGACACGCGCTCTTCGTGAATTCATTTTCTTCGGCATTGTTTATCGTTTATTTTAAAGAACTCGGTGATACTTTCTTATTCTTTTCTTTTTGTTCCTTTTTTTTTTTTTTTTTGTTTTTTTTTCTTCTTCCTTTGGAATACACATACGTCAAAGAATTTACAGTGTACGTGTAAAAGGGAACGAAGGAGATCGGTATGCGATATATATACATATATATATATATATATATATATATCGATAAATTAAATCAATGCGAATCAATAAAAATTAATGTGTGAAAGTAAAGGTGAATTTACATGAGAAACTATTTTTGGCAATGTAAAAAATTAATTTTCTTAACAGTTTGTCAATGATTTATCACGAATAATGGATTTAACATGTAACTTGGGAGAATGTAAAAAGAAGGAAGAAGAAGCAACAACAGGAAAATGATATAATTCGTTTAATAATTAACGAATCCTTTTTGATCGTGAAAAAGTTTTGTTTTACTTTTTTTTTTCTTTTTTTTCTTTTTCATATCTAAAGTCATTTCATTTCCAAGTGATCTTAAGTTTTTACGTATCCTTCTGTATTCGCGTGATCTCTTTGAATTCCAAAGGAATTCTATTTCTTTTTCTTCGTTTATTTTTTTTTTCCTTCTCTCTCTTTTTTATTTTATTTTTTTTTTTTTTTTCTTTTTTTTACGTTGGCACGTATGATGTACGACGTGCAAGTGGGAATTATAAACGGAAATGTAAACGAAAATACGCGTTAGAAAAGAGTGGAATAGAGAGGGTGGCGGGTAAGAGAAAAATTATCATTAAGAAAGGCGACTCGAGTAGGCGAATGTAAACAAAAAGACGTAAACAAAGAAAGGACAGCATGTCGACGAATCATTAAAAGGGGAATAAATAAATGAACGAAACAAAAAATAAAAACGGGCCTAAGAAAAACTGAATGGATAAAAGTGGTCGGTTCTATTTTTTATTATTATTATTATCATCATTATCATTATCATTATTATTCTTTCCTGATCGACAAAAGTGTTGTTGTGAAATTGTTATATAAAAAAAAAAAAAAAAAAAAAAAAAAAAAGAGACAGAGAGAGAGAGAGAGAGAGAGAGGGAGAGGGAGGTGGAAGAGGGAGAAAATAGAAGGAAAGAGAAAGAAGATACGAGCGTTGTTTATAGTGAAAAGTATTTACGTAGAAAAACTTGATTAGAAGAAAATGTGGTGGTTCTTGTTATTGATATTCTTGCAAAGGATGCAACACGTCGTTGGTGCGTGCGAGCCCATAAGGATAGAAATGTGCCGTGGTTTGGGTTACAACGTGACCGCCATGCCGAATTTGGTGGGCCACGAGATTCAAGGAGACGCCGACTTCACCCTACAAACGTTTAGCCCGTTGATTCAGTACGGATGCAGGTGAGAACAGTGTTTCTCAAACTCTAATATTTAATCATTTCTAATAATACTATATAAATATAACGATAATTATACCATGATATATCACTTTTGATAATACTATAATACATTTTCATTTCAATTAAATTTCTTTTGATCGGTTGTTTCTTTTTTTCTCTTTCTCTTTTTTCTTTTTCTTTTCTTTTTTTTTTTGTTATTCTTCATTCTTTTTTCATTTATCTTAAAATGTCCAATCTGATAAATGAAAAATTTTTCATTGAAATGATATCTCTATAACAGCGTACATATACATTAAATACAAAATGTAATATATATATATATTTTTTTATTTTATTCCCATTGTTGTATTATAATTTTAATCATAATTTTTATATATATATATATATATATATATTTCCATGAGGCATGTGAAGTTGAGAATCATTGATTCCCAAACAATTTCGTTTATCCCAACACACATTGTTGACCGTGCATTATGTGCAAAATATAATCCGATTTAATCGGCTATATTCATAATTGAATTAAAATTAATGTTATTAAACGATTATTAAAAATTCGATGAAATTAATAATATC
>NC_060977.1:2927500-2987500 GCF_910589235.1 Vespa crabro | reverse complement strand
TTCCTCGATAATTTATCCGAGATAAGGGGTCCTACAACGAGCTCGCTTGCAGCCTCTCCTCTCAAGTTCAGGCTTCTTCCTCTCCCTTTACCTGTTCTCGATAACGAGCCAAACTCATGGCCCCCGATCTTATGCCTAAGATTGTACCAGACACCACATCGATGTATGTATATATGTTCTTTCTCTCTCTCTCTCTCTCTCTCTCTCTCTCTCTCTCTCTCTCTCATTTTCTCTCTCTTTTACCTTCTCATAGGTACCTATCAGGTATCTTCCTAAAACACGATTATTGTCTCCTTTTCATTCGGAGCTAACCTTTTTTCTCCCTTAAGAATAGAAACAATAATGGTAGGATGGGATTACTAGTGGTGGTAGTAGTAGTAGTAGTAGTAGTAGTAGTAGTAGTAGTAAGTGCTAAGGGTTCGAAAGGTTAAAGGTTTACTCTTTTCGGTGATCTCTTATCTCCTCTCGTTTCCCCCTTTCTCTTTATCCTTCTACTTTTCTTTTTTTCTTTTCGTAGAAACTTCAGGTTGATTTTCCTCCTTCTTCCTTTTTCTTTTTTTCCCCCTTTTCTTTTCTTTCTTTCATTTTTTTTTTCACCCTTTCTTTAAGACCATTTAAGTTAAAAGCTTTAAGATTTTCTATCGTAGTACTTCTTGAAAAGTCAATGTTCCCGATACTGATCAATAACGTTGCACTTCTTTACTTAACACATTGCCTTTTCTTTCTTTTCTTTTTTTCTTTTTTTTTTTTTTTTGTTTTTTAAGAGATCGTATCTACTTTTGTAAAAAAAAAAAATCAGAAATTCTTCTGAAATATGATAATAGCGTTGGTGGCATCGGTACTGGTTCGAAAAGATAGACCAGTTTTCTTATATCTTATTCTTTATCTTCATCTTCATCTTTATCTTTACCTTTCCTTCTTCTTTTTTTTTTTTTTCCTTTTTTTAGAAACTTCAGTTGGATCCTTTTCAAACCGTTAGGTGTGGATCCTACAAGATCTCGAAATGCAGTTTTCCTTGAAATGTAACGGGATTTCTGTTCCTAATGTCTTTCATTATTTACGCTTCTAAATGCATTATCTTTTCACAAGGGTTCTAATCTCTTTTTTTTGTTTGTAAAAATCGAAGTGGTATTGATTGTTCGCAAGATTGAAGGTGAACTGACTTTTTTTTATCTCTCTTTCTCTCTCTCTCTCTCTTTCTTTTTCCTATAGAGACTTCAATTAGATCTCTTTTAAATTATTAAATTGATCTTGCATAATCTACAGTTTTAGTTTTGCTGGAAAAATAGAATACACTTAATTGGTTTAACTTTTAACGCATTGCCCATTCAAAGTGATTTAATCTTCTTATCCTTAAGAATAGAAATATTTATAAATGACATGGTACGAAAAGTTACAAGTGAATTGACATTTTTGTATATCTTTTTCTCTTTTTTCTTTCTTTCTTTTTTTTTTCTTTTTTTTTTTTCCTTTGTAAAAAACTTCAAGAAGATTTCGTTCGAACCATTAAGCTCGATCCCCCGAATAATTTTCACTTTAAGGTTTGCTCGAAGAATGAACGTTCTTGATTATGCTACGTTACTTTCACATTTACAATCATTCAATCTTTTTATCGTAAGATAAAAAAATATTTATGAATGTTAAGTAATAATAGTAGTAACGAAGAATTCAAAGTGAATCAATTTTTTTTTCCCCATCTCTTTTTTTTTCTTTCTTTTCGTAAAAACACGAACGTGATTACATTCGTATCATTAAATCGACACATTGTAATTTTTCAATTACAATTTTGTTCGAAAAACGAACGATATTTTTTTAAAACGTGCTATCATTAGCTATCATTTCTAACGCATTATCACAATGATCTAATTTTTATTATCGTAAAAATAGAAATATATATGAACGACGTGATAATGTTGATACGAAAAGTTACAAGTGAACTAACATTTTTATCTATTTATCTATCTATTTATCACTCTCTCTCTCTCTCTCTCTCTCTTTCTTTTGTAGAAAACTTTAGTTAGATTTCTTTCAAACCACTAAGTAGAATCCTGCAAGATCTTAGGATTCTAAAGTTCAGTTCGAAAAATGGATGGATGGATGGATGGATGGATGGGCCAACGGGAAGGTTTGCAAGGCGAAGGACGAGTTAACAACTCGTTAACTAACAAAACAAACACGATGCGACTAGTGCCCCTTTCATCTCATCTCGTTGATTATATACCTCGCGGCGGGTCGTGTACGATGACGACGACGAGAACAGACGACGTCGACAACGACGACGACGGATTCTCCCTGAGGATCATTGCTCGCTACAAAGTCGTTGCATTCTTTTAGAATTTTCTTTCTTTCTTTCTTTCTTTCTTTCATTCATTCATTCACTCATTCTTTTTTTCTTTCATCCTTTTTTTCTTTCTCTCTCTCTTTTTTCTTTTATATGCATATATATTGCGCGGAATTCCACGATATATTATTCACGTTTTTCCTTCTTAAGTAATTATTCATCTCCCATTTTTGATCACGAATATCCTGTTGTGAATGCGTTAAAATAAAAAAAAAAATATATATATATATATTATTGTATACGAATATTTCTAATTATCTTTCAAATACACTTATTCTTTTGTTATAAATCTCACGTTGGACGATTGGTATTCCGCGGTAGAAATCCATCGTTTCGTTTTACAGAAACACGTCTTTCGAAGTGAAATAATAATAAAAATAAAAATAAAAATAAAAAGAGAAGGAAAGAAATATCGTTCGGCCGGCACGAAGGATCGTAAAATCGAATCTTCTCGCCGGAGTGTACGCTCCGGTATTTTGCTTCGAAATTCTAGCGTATGGCGTTCTCAAATGGATGGGGATGGGGGTGGTGGGTACGGTTTCCTTCGCCGTGCTTTGTAGAAATGAATCGCGCGAAGCCGTGCCGCACTTAGAGTCAAGTCGTAAAATTCATCGGCCCATCTTGGAACTTCGACTTGAAAACTGGTCCGCATAAAACTACTTCAACGTGCTGGCAGCTCGATCGTGTTTTCGTTTGTGTTCTCGTTTGTGTTCTCATGTGTGTTCCCGGGAACAACGAAGACGACGACGACGATGATGACGACGACGATGATGATGACGACGACGACGACGACGACGACGACGGCAACTACTACTATGACTACTATTATTATTACGAGGACGAGAATAAAGGAGAAAGAGAAAGAGAAAATAAAGGATTTCCATCTTTTGCCTTATGGCAGTTCCACGTTGTTGCCTCTCTCGTTTGCCTTACGATTGGGCTACGCCCTACCCCTTAAGGAGCTTCTTCCCAAAGAAGTATAATTTCTTATCTTAACATATGCACAACCGCATATTTTCTTCGCGTGCGAACGCGTAAGACATGCCCCGTGTACATAAGTATATTCAACCCGGGGAACCAGTTTTTTTCGAATAACATTTCTCTTTTTTTTCCTTTCTTCCTTTCTTTCTTTTTCTTATTCTTTTTTCTTTCTTTCTTTCTTTCTTTCTTTTTCTTCTTTATTTTTTTTTCTTTTTTCTTTTTTCAAAGTCCCTTTGAAATCTTACAAATACTATCGTGAATTCATTCATAAATATTTAACAGGGTCAGTCAAAAGTTCCTAGGTGATATTAATAGTCAATTACTATTATTCTCGAAGACTTTTGTGGCCTAATTTGTTTCTCTTTTCTCTCTGTCCTTTTTTTTCTTTATTTTGTTCTTTTTCCCCTTTTTCTTTTTTTTTTATTTATTTATTTATTTTTGTTTTTTTTTTTTTTTTTTTTACGAGTCCACTATTATAATCCCTTTTATAATCTGAGCGAAAAAATTTGTCTACATAGTCGCGAAAAAGAATTATTATAATAATACGTTCTAATTAAAAATATGTCGATTGAATATTTTGTACAGCCATTACGTCGATAGAGTAGAACTTTTCTTTTTTGCTTCTTCCTTTGTTTCTTATTTTTTCTTTTTTTTTGTTTGTTTATTTATTTTCATTTTTATTTTTACATCGTAAGCAATTATTTTTATAATGGATATGATTAATTTTTTTTTTGTAAGACGTATTAACGAGCTTGCATTCTGGTCAAATTATGTTATAACTCCATTAACTCTGCTATGTAGAAAAAGGAGAGAGAAAGAGAAAAGAGAAAGGAAGAAGTAAGGGTGAGATTCTAAGGGATTGGGGGAGAAAGAAAAAAGAAAAGAAAAGAAAAGGAAAGGAAAGAAAAGAAAAGGAGACACCAAGACAACGCGTGGTCGCGCGACAAAAGTCACTTTTCTCTTGTTTTCGTCGTATCGTCGTCCCACACACTCGCCAACTTTCTTCTTCCGCGTACTGTGTTCTCTGCTGGAGGAAAAAGCAAAAACTTGTTCGACGAATCTCGCTGATGAATGGATCTGGGCCGCGACGCACGCGCTTCTTCTTTTATCGCGCATGCGCAGCTCGCTAAGCATCTTCGGCGCGCACTTAAGCGGCCCGGGTACTTTTCAAATATTCGAAAAAACTTGAACCTTTTTATTCGCCCTCGTGTCGAACAAATAGTAAATTTATCCTTTTTTTCTTTTTTTTTTATTTAACCTATATATATCGGATAAATTTGTTTCTTTTTTTTTCTTTCTTTTTCCTTTTTCCTTTTATTATTAATCAAATTATATGGGCACATATATTTTTCTCGAGATATATATATATATATATATATACAGGAATATACATAATATATAATATAATATAATATTTATATATATTTACAAAGAATAAAAATAAAAGAAAAATGTACATATGTAGTATTTATTTTTATATATATATATATATATATATATATATATATATATAATAATAATAATAAATTTCAAAGAAAATTTAAATCGTGCCATAGACCGCAAACTGAGGATTCTGAAAAACATCGTATGCACGTGGCTACCGTTCGTTTCGTTTCTATAAATAAGGACGAGCAAACACTCGAAAGAGAGAGAGAGAGAGAGAGAGAGAGAGAGAGAGAGAAACCAGTAGGTTGACTCTCGGTTTCCTGGATGTTCTCACATGATGTAGGTACACGATAAATTATGAAAGTTCTCGCAGTATTAATGCGTTTTCAATTTTGAACAAACATTGACAATATTTTGTTAGATCTCGTCATTAATGTATACATACATACGATCGAATCAGTTTTAACATTGAAAGTTATCTTTGAAACTGGATATATTAGAAATCGAATGACGAAATTTTATGGAAAAAAGAAGAAAGAAAAAAAGAAAAGAAAAAGGATTAACATTTTATTATTGAAAATAATAAACGAACTTTAGACATCATTAACAAAGATATTTTCTTTATCACGATTTATATTATTAATAATGATCATTGTGCAATGACTGTTATCTATTATGTCAAACAATTGAATAATCTTAAAGAAAATTTAGATTTTTTATGTACATTGAATCTCTGAATCAATTCAGAATCAAGCAAAACTTCGAGTATCGTTAATAAGACGTTTACTATGACGATGATCGATCATCATGGTTAACTATTATTATATAAAATAATAGATCTGACAGAGAGACAAATAGACAGACAGGTAGACATGCTTGTGTAGACATGTTTTTGTCTTAAAAAATAGTAAAAAAAAAAAGTAAAAAAAAAAAAAAAAGTAAAAAAATTCAACGAGAATTCAAATGGATTTCTCCATTTGATGATTCACAATCAAAAAAGGACAATAATAATAATAATATCGTATATGATTAATACTACGTATTTTAGGCCATTGTAACCAATACAATGATCATGCTGGTTAATTAAATATTATTATAAAAAATTGTAAATGTTTGATAGGAAGATAAGTTCGTAAAATTTTTTATTTAGGAAAAGTCAACGAGAAGAGAGAGTGAGAGAGAGAGAGAGAAGTAAATAAAAAGACAGAAAGAAAGAAAGAATCCTGATGAATCTCTGCATTGTAACTTCGGATCGATCAGGAATAAAGGCTAACGTATAATTAATCATTATCCAGAGAGCGTTCGAAAAGATTCCATAGGACGTTGGTAGGCGTACCGATATTCGAGCCTTTCCCTTGGCTGTGTTCATTGGAGATATGTTCTTGTGTTGTTCGGTTCAAAGATAGCCGTCGATCTCAAGCAATAACTCGACCAATAACCCGATCGATAAAACCGGCCCTCTCCTCAATTATTCCACCAGGGAAAGGAAATTACGTAGAGAAGAGGAATTGCGATGAAGAGAAAGAAAGAGAGAGAGAGAGAGAGAAAGAGAGAGAGAGAGAGAGAGAGATGGGTAGAAAAGGGGGTGTGGTCGAGCAATAATTATCGGCAAATTACCGTATGTTTGTTTTACAGACTCTGGATGATATACAAGACGATATACAGTGGAGCTCGGACACGGTTATAAGCCGCGGGCTATACGCGAGATCGCGGAACTCTCTCTCTCTCTCTCTCTCTCTCTCTCTCTCTCTCTTTTTTTTCTCATTCTTTCACTCACTCACTCATTCTCCGGATACACGCCTACTTGACCTTCAAACTTCCTCCAGTAATATGGTTACTCTGATTTTGCTTTTTTTCCTTCCTCCTTTTTTTTTCACTTTTTCTTTTTTGTTTTTTGTTTTCTTTTTTCTCCTTCTTCTTCTTCTTCTTTTCATTTCCTCTCGTCATAAATGTATTGCCGCTATTTCATGATATATTACACATTTTGTAATTTTCTGTAGCTTTTTTTCCTTTCTTTCTTTTTTTTTTTTTTTCGATTAATGATAAATACGTGGCAATAAATTTTATATATTAATTGCTCACACGTTTGTGATTGAGATATCCAAGTTGTAATTAATTTTATATTTACATGAATATGTAAATCTGTAAAGATATAAATTTAATTTAATTGTACTTTTAAATTAATCGTACTTTCGAGGATCTTATAAAGAAAGAAAGAAAGAAAGAAAGAAAGGAAAACATTTGAAAATGTATTTCGTATTTTTATAGGCGTGTCTATGGAAAATATAAAAAAGAAAAGAAAAAAGAGAATGTACCCATTTTATATTAAAAAAAAAAAAAAAAAAGAAAAGAAATACATAAATACTAATATTTATAAAAATAATATGGTTGGATAAATACTTGGACTGTTTTCGAAGATGATAAAATTAAATATTCTTTTTTCTTTTCCTTTTTTTTCTATTTTTTTTTTTTTTTTTTTAATTCATCCAAGCCGAGTAACGTGTATAATCTAGTTATTCAATTTTTTTTTCTCTCACTTTTTTTGTCTTTTTTTTTGTCGCAACAACGACGTTTCTTTCCTATGGGCAGTAATCTTGACGTCAACGAGAACGCTTCGATTGTTCGCTTTTATTTATTTTTTTTTTTTTTTGTAAACGAAAAAACGATAGAGAAAGAGAGTGAGGGAGAGAGGAAAAAAATACTTTTCCTCTTATCCAACGGACATCTGCGAGATGTTCGTGGATGATTTACGAGCGACGTTTCTACCTGCTCTCCGGCACGAATTTCTGAACGTAGTTGTGTATGTATGTGCGTACGTAATTACATCCCGGGACCGTCGAACAGCGATCAATCACATTTAATTAGTCTCCTTCCACCCGAGGTATCCTTACGGCTTTCAAAGATAAATCGAACCTGATCCTTCTCTTTTCTCGTAGATCCTTTAATAATATATATATCTCTCTCTCTCTTTCTTTCTTTATCTATCTATCTATTTTATCTATCTATTTCTATCTCTATCTCTATTTCTATTTGCTTTTAATAAGAAATATTCATTAACAAAACATTCAAATTTTTTTCCTCTTTTTGTTTTATATAATTAATAAATACAAAAATTAATTAATCAAAAAATTTATCCAAGATATCTAATCCATTAATCTAATATCTGTGAAAGTAAATAATGTTACATTAGAATCATTATTAGTTTTTACTTTAGACGAGAATTTACCTTTCATCGTAGATTAATAGATAAGTTTTATAAATATGGCTATAGTTAATTATTTATATATGTTGTATTACTTGTATTTATAAATTAGATCTACATATACATTAATAATAATAATAATAATAATAATAATAATAATAATAATAATAATAATAACACAAAATTTTATATCGAAAAAATTTGATTTCCAAGTTTTTACCATATAAAAAAAGAACATATATATATATATATATATATATATAGAAGGAGATTATTTCTCATCTTAAATATATTTCTATAATCAAAATTTCCGATCGACAAACTTTTGTATATTACAGTAAATCGATCGATCATCGAAAGTCGATTCACGAAAGATAAATTTAAAAACGTTTGATCGATCGATCGGTTGGTCGGTCGGTCGATCGATCAAGAAAGAAAAAAAAAGAGAGAGAGAGAGAGAGAAAGAGAGAGAGAGCCGTTCGACGATCTCGTTGAAACGAGATGGAGAGAAAGAGAGAGAAATCTTAAATAATCTCACTAAGAGTGTGAAGAAGAAGGTCGTTGTAAGAGGCAAGAATAAACGAGCAAAAGGGAGATTATTATGGTCTTGAAGAAGGTGAACACAGAGGGCGAGGTTGAAGGAGGAGGTGGAGGAGGAGGTGGAGGAGGAGGTGGAGGAGGAGGTGGAGGAGGAGGTGGAGGAGGAGGTTGTGTAGAGGGGTAGACGTGGGTGAGAACGGGGAAAGGGGAACGGGGAAGAAGACTAGCAAAAGTATTTGCGCCTCGTTTGACCCGTTCACTGATTTTCGATCTCGTCAAAGCATCTCGCGTGATTAATTAGTCGACGTTCTTGGTACGACTCTTTGAAAGGCCCGTCTTAAACGAAACTGGTTGAGAAAAGAAAAAAAAAAGAAAATAAAAGAGTGATGAAGAGGGGTGAAGAGAGGAAAGGCAAACGATGCTTGCCGTTAGGGTTATCTCGTAACCGCAATTGGTTTTCTACCGTCGATGTGTCAAGGGAGAGAAAGAGAGAGAGAGAGAGAGAGAAAAAGAGAAAAAGAGAGAAGGGAAGAGAAGAAAAGAAAAGAGATTGGTAGGGAAGGGAAAGGAGAGAAACCTAAAAGAAAAGGGTGAAGAAGCGTGCAACGAAAATGGTTCTGGATTGAACGAGAGAGTCCCACCTGCTTGTACACGATCGACGAATGTATAAAGACACGCACCTCCAATACAAACTTGTTCAATCTTACATGGCTTAAACACATGAATCCATATTATTGTTCATCTTAAAGCTAAATCAACGGTTCTCATACATTTCTTTATCATATTAAAATTAACCATATTACAATTATCTTTAAAATTAGCTTGATGTATGGTAATACATTATTTATAAATAATATATATATATATATATATGTGTGTGTATTAATTAATATATTATATTATTATAATGTATACTATACTAGTAGACAATAATACATAGTATATATACATATATATTATTATTATAGTAATATATTATTATACTCTATAAGAAATAGAAAGAGATAATACAATATTTATATTCATATATAACACTATTTATTTATACTTATTAATAATTATTAATGTTAGTAATTACATAGTATTTAAATCAAAAGAAATAATAGAAGTTTAAAAAAAAAAAACAAAAAGAAAAAGGGAAAAAAAGAAGAAGATGATGAAGATGAAGATCTATAATCTATGAGCACTCAAAATTTACAAATCGATTTATATTTAACGACCGACATTAACTTCGGATATAAAATAATAATTTATATTCTTTTACGAAGGTGGGTCATCGTTTGTGCATGGTGGTGCATAGTCGCGAGAAAATGGTCGCGAACGGCAGGTAATTGCAAGGAGGATAGTTTCGGTCTACAGCAGGGGTTCTCAACCGTGGGAGCGGTTGCAGCATGGGGACTTCCAGCAGCTCATACGATCGCCGTTTTGGTCACTAGGGATGTCGATGCTGATGAACTAACGGGTAAGTTAAAAAAAAAATATATAAATATATATATAAATATATATATATATATATAAATACATATATATACTTCGATATGGTACTTTTTCGTATAATAATTTTATTAATATATAAATATATCGTGTGTATGTATATATATATATGATACACTTGCTTTCGTAAGTTCCGATTTAAGAATCGGAATCCAAGCGTGACTGGTTATTCCAGTCGTACTTTGAACTACGATGAAGTAGTACACATCCGCCCACGTTTCTTATAACTTTCTCGTTCTCTCTATGAATCTTATGAATCCACATGAACGTGTCGTTATCCAACCAAACCCGACATATGATTTAAGATTCAATAAGAACTCGGAAACATTTGCAAATATATTTAATGTTTCTTATTCCATGGAAAAACATAAGGGACAAAACGAGTATCAATTCTTTTATCTTTTTTCTTTTCATTTCTTTTTCATTCTTTTTTTCTTTATTACATCGATAATAAAGATCGTTGGGTCATAATTCGATTTTATAATCGACAAAATGAAAAGAAACATATCAGATCGGATCACATTTTGACTATTAAATAATTACTTTGATAAGCTCGAAATCTCGAAATCTCGTACGTAACGTTAAAGAATTTGCGTTCAATGACATTTTGCGCGATGAAGAAAAAAAGAAGGAAGAAAAGAAAAAAAAAACTTGTAAATTAAATTAAATGTAAAAAAAAAAAAAGAAAAATAAGAGAAAGAAAAAGAAAAGAAAGAAAGGAAGAAAGGGATGAAGGAAAAACTTCCAACTTCTTTTTTTGTGTTTCTTAACAAGATCGATGAAACAAAAACAATGAAAAAAAAAATATGTATATATATATATATATATATATATATATACTTACAGTTGAATATTCGAAATCTATATAAAATTGTTGTGTTCATGCACAACGAGAGGAGAGACTTCGAAGCAAGCCAACGTGAAATCGGTTGCGGTTAGCGAGGGCTCCTCTTTCTCTCTCCCCGGTAGGAGAGGCGACATTCAATGCAAATACCTTTGGACCCGCTCTGCAACTTTTCACTGTCCTCCACTAAGATCAAAAGCTACTTCGACTCCATTTTTATCTCTTACCTACTAGTAAAGACGATGGTGTTTAGTTTCGCTATACAATATCTATTTAATACATACATAAATACATACATACATATATACGTACATACTTATTCTTTTATTTAACGACACAACTTAAATAATAATAACAATAATAATAGTAATAATAATAATGATGATGATGATTATAATTATAATAGTATTAATAATTAATTATCTTATTATTATAATCATAATGTAAAAATAAGTAAAAATAATAATAATAATAATAATAATAATAATAATAATTAATTATCTTATTATTATAATCATAATGTCGAGTAAAACTCAATAATAATTATTTTTTAAATTCAATCCAATTACAAGAAGATGAAAACTTCGCTATAGTAAAAAAGCAATTTAGATGAATCGAGTCTGATAAAAACGTGAGAGTAGAATACTTATGTACGAAACGTTTATATATGTAAATACATATAAGAATGAGTTGTTAGAGTGTTTGTGTGTATCTATGTGTATAAAAGAGAAAGAGAAAGATAGAAAGAAAGAAAGATAGAGTGAAGGAAGGAATACATACGCATGTTCTCTTGGCTCTTCTTGAAGTACGATCTCGTTGACCACCGCTCGTGCCTCGCAAACGAGATTGTTCTTCGAAGATAGCGAGCGACGTTTAAAGGCCAATTTATCGAGCCTGTCTATCGACGAACGAGCCTTGTGCCTTGCCTTACCTTGGCTTGGCTTGGCTTGGCTTGGCTTGGCTTGGCTTGGCTTGGCTTGGCTTGGCTTGGCTTGGCTTGGCTTGGCTTGGCTTGGATTGGATTGGATTGGCTTGGTTTGGCTTGGTTTGGTTTGATTTAGCTTGGCTTGGCTTGGTTTGGCTTATCCTCGAGAAAATATATATCTGACGAATCTTTCAATCCATACGATTCCTTATATTTTCCAATCGAAAGTTTTCTTAGGATTAATAATAATGAAACATTTGAAAAGAGCAAGTACAGTCCATCATAATCCTGGATTCTAATAGAATAATTAGAAAGAGAAAAAAATAATAAATAAGTAAATAAATAAAAAAGGGCGGTGGGAGCGGAGGAAGAAACATGGCAAATGATAAAAATCGTACGTAAGATATGTATATTATTTTGCATTCACAAATTCGTTCATTCATTCATTTATCATTATCATTATCATCAACATCAACATCATTATCCGTCATAATTGTGAACTCCGATGGAATGATGAAAAAATAAAAGAAAAATAAAAAGGAAGGAGAGAAAAAAGGGGGCTGCAGAAAAAGAAAACAACAAATGATAAATTCGTACGTAAGGCCTATACATCCTTTTGCATTCACAAGTTTATTCGTTGTCATCGTCATTATCATCATCATCATTATCATCATCATCATCATCATCATCATCATCATTTTTTAAGTCTAAGAAATATTTAACACTGGTCAGGGACGCAGAATGCCAAAGGAATTTTTATTTTAACAAGGGACTCTAAATCCTTCGCATTCCATACGCTAAAAAAGACGAAGATGGAAAGACCGAGAGAGCAAAAGGGACAGAGAGAAAAAGAGAGAAAGAGAGAGAGAGAGAAGGGTGATCCATAGAAGAGGAGGATCCTACACTACTAACCGGATAAACTTGCCAAAAGAATAAGTGTCAGACATGAGATTCAGTACCGTTATTTTGTGTCCGTTACATCTCTTACAATATCACTTGTATGTACATAATGTACATACAACATGACATACATACATATATATATATATATATATATATATATATATATATATATAAAAACACAAATACGCATACACACATACCCTACGTATGTACTTATGTAAGTATCTATCATTGTTGAAGATAAATGTAATAATGAAGTGCCAAGAGATAAAACGCGTTTACTGATATATTAAGTGAGTTCTCGTCTCTAGAGGTGAGAAACTTACTTTCGATCTCAACCGGTTGAGAAAAGGGTGAATAATCGTGAATCGTGAATCTTTCTTTCTCTCTCGCTCTCTCTCTCTATCTTTCTTTCTCGGACAGCCGTCTCGCGATAATGAGGAGGAGCATCGTGAACAAGATAAAGATCTACGCTGGCATTACTTGTCCTAGCCGCGTCCAACAGACACGCTGCTCTCACGTTCGATATACTCGAGAAAATATCGCGAACGAATTATAATTAGATGAGGAGAATAATTTTTTCTTTCATTATTATTATTATTATTATTTTTTTTTTTTTTTTTTTTTATCATTTATACTCATTTACGAATATAATATGATAATAACGACGAAATATTATCCATTGCCATTTAAATGAATACTAAAGCATTGCATAAAAATTTGATATTAAAAAAACAAATAAAAAAAAAATAAAAAAATAAATAAATAAACAAAAAAAGAATGAGAGAAAAAAGATTCCTATGTTTCAAATAGGAGAACAATTTACACGTATTTACTCTAATTTCATTGTAAGGTATTTTGTTTGTAGGTAAAAAAAAAAAAAAAAAATTAAAGTTGAGTACAAGTAATAAATTGTTCATTTATTTTTACTTCTATTTATTATTAAATCATATGTCCATTCATATTTATGTTTGTTAAATAATAATTTCATTAGGGAGGAGGGAGAGAATGATGAACCCAACAAAATCCTTAAGCTTATTTATCATTATTATTCTAATATCATGATAACAATTATTTCATTAATAGATAATATAAACAACAAATTATTTGTTTATTCGTATCTATGTTTCAGGAAGTTGCTTCGTAGGACAACAAAATGCCCGATCACTTCTTGTTCTTGTACTAATACCACAATTCGTATATCTATGTTTGGGTACAACGTTCCTTCTTGTCGGTATAACGTCACTTCTGTTACCAAGACCATTGGTAACACCAAGCTCAGTTATGAGCGCACTTCAACAACAACAACAACAACAACAACAGCATCAACAACAACAACAACAGCAACAACTGCAACAACAGCAACAACAACAACAACAACCACAACAACAACAACATCCAAATCCATTGATCAGACAGAGAGATTCGTCGAAGTCACCGATTGAAATACATAGGAGACATAAAATATTATTAACCAGAGTTGGTCTCTTTGCTACCTTTTATGCTGTTACAATGTTTTGTTTAACCAGTACAACATTTTACGAATGGTGGGGACGTGAAAGATGGCTCAGAGCACCAGAACCATCGAGTTCACCAAGAGTACCGTCGAAACCTCTTGTACAGTTTTTCGTTCTTCGATTAGTAGCCACTTTGGGTAGTGGAATAATTACAGCCGCTTGGATTTGGTGGCCTAATTTAATGAACGTTTGGAGACGTTTACCACCGTGCAAACAACCACCTCACAAATGTCATCCCCATGGTGTACCTGTACCTGTAGTACATTGTTTCAATCCAGGTTCGACAAGTCCAACGCCACATCAAATTCATCATCTTGGTCATTTGGCTCCACCGCAGCATACGCTTTTACATCAACATCAAATAGTTGGTAATTCATCGTCCGGTAGTCATAGAAGTCATAAGAAACATAGGAAACATAGAAAGTATCATAGTGGTAGCGAAACCCAAGTATAAAAATTTTTATTTTATGAACAATCAAATTGATAAACTGTATGTACCTATTGTTTTTTTTTCTTTTTTTTTTTTTTTTAGATCTTTGCCATAATAGTTATTTCCTTATGACAAAAAGACTGTACATTGATAAAAATGTACAAAATGATTCGCTCCTTTAGGATCTAGATAATCGGGCGAATTTTTTTTCTTTTTCTCCGTGTCATTTAACTTTTACAACGAGGATGCATCGCAGATGATAATGATGATGCATGAGAGGCTGAATAACACATATCGTAATATTACGAGTCTGACGTGTATTTTATTTATTTGGCAAAAAGAAAAATTTTATGCTTCGAGTACATAAACGATGCTGTGAATAGTTTAAGTAGATTTTGATTATTTTAAATACTATTAATTTTTACATATCAAGTATATAAATAAACATTTAGGATTTTCCTTAATTTATATAATTTAGAGATCTTTCTTTTTTTCATTTTTTTTTTTTTTTTTTATAGGAAACCTCATATAAAGATACGTAAAAGTAAATTTAGTCAATTTTCAATTACTTTCTTTTATGTAAGTCGGATACAAAAACATACGAAAATAATCAATATATAATTGTATGTATGTGTGTATATGTATATATGAAAAATGTTATTTTTTAAAAATATTTTTTACTCATATATATCTAAATCTACTACTGTAATTTGTTATACATTATTTACATTATAATGTGTTTAAATAAGTTCAATGATTAAGTTAATCATTATCTATTACGTGCCACTTGTTTCTTTCTTTTTTCTTTTTTTTTTTTTTTTCTTTTTTAGTTCCATACACGCTACTACTTATAATAATAACGTGAATTAGAGCTTAATTAGATTTAATTTAGTTCAATGATATCGTTTGAACCTGATTTGCGTTAAGCGTTAGCGCATTTTTTTTTTTTTCTTTTTTTTTTTTATAGTAATAAAAAAGCTTTTGTATAAAATACCATAATAAATGATTAAGTACATTTATAATAAACAATGAAAATGTATTGAAAAGAAGAAGAAAAAAAAATTGATTAATCGAGAGTATACAATTTTTAATTTAGTTTTTTCTTTTTTTAGATTCGTAAAAAGATAAAATAAAAAAGAAAAAGAAAAAGGAAATAATTTTACTATTTGTAGAAGTTGTACAACATGGATTTAAATTCTACGCCATTGAAGAGCAAGGTATGATTGCTCTGTACCACAACACAATGCCCGTCACTTTTACATAATCAGGGTGTGGTATTCACGGAAGTGTACAACCATTACAGGAAAGAAAAAAAAAAGAAAAAGAAAAATTTGAAAATGAATGCTGTAAATTCTTCCCTTTAGTTTACTCTCTTTTGAGTTTTAAATTGAAGCATCTTGGTTTTTTTACATCAAGGGCCAATATTTAAAGCACAATAATGAATATATTACTCTCCCTCTCCCTTCTTTCTCTCTCTCTCTCTTTCTAAATAGTTTATTTATTTATTTAACAAAAATAAATAATTAAAACTTAAAAAAAAATAAAATTGCGATTTGTAATGCAATCAAAACGTTATCATTCGTTGAGTGAACTTTTCACAATGTTTTTTCTAAAGTAAGAAAAAAATATAAAAATAATATAAAAATTATGATATAATAATGACTATATGAAGTAAAATTTTTCTTTAAATAATATATGAAAAAGAATTTTTTTTTTTCTATATCTTTAGTGCCTTCAGTCTTTTATCAATTAATTCCTTTTGTTGATTAGTCAATGATCTAATATTTACTACTTTTGCTTTATGATCTGGCTTTAATTCCAATTCTAATAAAGCATCTAATTGTTTCAATTTTTGTTCTGCATTACGACAGGCCTAAAATATTAATAAAATATATAAAAATGTATAATAAACAATATGCAATTATAATTGATAAAATATTATTATTAACATATATTAAAATATTACCATTCTCAATTCATGTTCTATATCACCATTGGTTTTTGCCAGCTTTCTTTTTTGAGAAAATTCCTTAACGCTAAATCCAAGAAATCTTTCTATAATCTGAAAAAAAAAGGAAAAAAAACAGGAAATATAGAAATATATTAGTGTAAATATAAACTTTGTCATTAAATATATTTAATATACCTCGGAAGCAACAACAACGTCTATAGCTGCTGATTTATCAGAGATTGTTCCTTCTAATTGCCAGCAAGAATTTTTTCTAGATAATTTTCCAAAAGTAATGAAATGCCCTCGTACAGTTCTAAACGTTATTTCTTTTATCGTTTCCTCAATTATGTCACAAATGAAATCACAAATTTTCGCTGGTATTTCTTCTTTTACAATTTTTGTTTTCATAAAGTCGGAAATCTTTTGTACGCCTTTCTCTTTATTTGTTGTTTCTTTGATACAACGTATTTTTGATGAACCAACAGGCGGTGGTGACATTAATGCCTAAAAAATAGATATTATTTTTTATTATAAATATTTCTCTATACCAATTAGTATGCTAATATTTGCCGAAAAATATTAATATTAAGTCATACCGCGGATCTTTTATTTCCAATTTCTATTTTATAATCAACTTGTTCCCTGGATGATATTCCACTAGTATTAATATTATTTTTCTTAAGTTTTGACATTTCAAAAGAGTTTTTGTCTTTTGTTGTGGAATGTTTTGAATTGTTTGGAATATTCTGTAAGAATGATTTAGTTGATTGAACATTTCTTTTCATATCAGATTCTTTATTTTTTGGTATAGAATCATTTTTTTCTAACACTTCTAACATGTCAATATCATCAAAATTAAAATCATCCTCTGGAAAATACATATCAGTTTGTTCTTTAATATTTTTTTTTCCAGTTGAACATTTCAATGTATTGTCTTTATCTTTCACAATTATTATATCATCTTCAATATTATTATCATTATCTTCTTTAGGTAATACTCGAAAAGGTTTGACTAAATTCTTTTTTTCTCTATCTGTACTTCCATTATTATTAGATGTACTTGAGGTAGATGCAATAAATTGATTTTCATCTATCATTTCTAACAATTCATCATCCATATCAATAATTTCAATATCATTCTTTTTGTTTTTCTCGTTCTTGTTAACTGGATCTTTCGGATGAACAAAATTTTGTTTAATATTCCTTGTACTAAACATGTTATTTTCTGTATTTATAGTACGTGATGTATTATCTATATTCTGTATCCTATCTACCTCCTGACTTTGTTGTTCGATTAATGTAACTTCCTCCAAATTCACTTCAAAATCATCTTCAAAAAAATCATTTGTAACAGGTGATCTTGGATTATGTACTTCCTGGCTTTTATCGTTATAAGGATCTGGATTTTCTGAACAATTTCTGTAATATTCAAATGCATTAAAAAATTATGAATAGAAAATAATATATTCCTGTTAATTATTTGAAAAACTTACAAAGCTCTAGCTAAAACATTTTCTAATGCATTGGTGATGGATAAATTTTCTACCTCTCCACCAATTTCTCTGAATTTACCTTCTTCTAATAAAATAATACCTCTTCTGCATTTTACAGGTCCAATGATCATTACTTTATATCCAGGTAATAATGTATCCTATTGAATTATAATAATATTAATCTTTATAAATTAATACATAATTATTTAAAAATAAAATATAATATGTATATGTAATAAAATCACATTTACAAAAGTATATTACATGTAAGGATGAAATGGTTTTGTATTCTATAGCACTAATATCTTGTATACCATCTGTTAAATTTAATAGAAGCATCCTCTTTGATTTAGGCTCCCATATTTGAGGTTTAATATCTTCTGTTGCTTCTATATTAACATTTGAAACATTACGTATTTGTTCCAGTTGTTTAAATTTTGAAGTTGATATGTCATACATTGTGTTCATCTATATTAATATTAGAAAATAAAATAAATAACATATATATATATATATATATATATATATAAAATTTTAATTAGTAGTACCTGAAGTATATAAGTTCCATGTAATACTGTAAACATTTGTTGTTTAAGATTTCTTGGTAAACATCCATTATCATTATTAATCTCACGTAAATCACTTAATTGCCATTGTGTTTTCACAAATTTTAATATTTCATTATATATTATCTAAAGTGAAACATAACCATAAAATGAAATATAAACTTGTATGGATGATAATAATAATAATAATCTTAATAAATTTTCAATATTATTATGATTTCATTTGTACAAATAAATAAATTAACAAATTTAAAAATTCACATTTACATTAAGATGAAAAAAGAAAAACAATTTTAAACATATTACTTACAGCGTCATTTTCTGAAGTAAAATATTCTATACAATCTCTTAACCAAGTTTCATTCATAGAATATGCTTCTGATTTTAATGTATTTTTAATTCGTTTTATAAGATCTTCGTTCATTTTTTATTATTTAGATAATAAAATGTATTAAAACATTATATTATATAGTTACGAATACATCGTTATTTATATTTGAATATGTGCATATACACTAAAGTCTACATTTGTATATGCAAAAATATAATTAAAAATAAATAACCTCCAAATTGAGTTTATCTATTAATAAACAATTGTTCGAATAATATAAATTAGAATTATTCAATAATTACATCATAACAATTGTAATAGTTGAACAATATAAAACTCTTAACTTGAACTTTATACATAATGAAAAATGGCGTCCAACATGTCAGACAAATGTGTCGCTTATGTCGAGAAAACAATGAAAAGTGATTATTTTGTCTTTTTTGTTTCTTAAAATTTTTATACAACAGTAAATATTGATTGATGATCGAACAAAGTATTTTATTAATTTCAAAAAGGTATGTATGTATAATATATAAATTGAAAAATTATATATATATATATTCAATTTAAACTTTTAATATCAATTTTATCAATTTTTTAATATTTAATATTCTAATCTTTTAATTTGAATTAGATGTTTTATTCGCACGAACTTCTTTCTATGCGACAAAAAGGAAAATTTGCACGATGTTGGTTAGCTGCTACAGTCAATGATCAAATATTCAAACAAATGTGTAAATCATCGACCGTGAATGGAATTAATTTATGTGAATTATGGTAAATAAAATAAAATATATTGTTGATGTTCTTCTCTGATATAAACTATACTTATTATATATTTATTAATTTATTTAAGCATAGAAATAATGAATACAATCCAAATTGAAAGTAATGAAACAAATAGACGATTCAGTTTGTATTTATCATCGCAACTTATGTATGGAGCAGTAAAAATATTATTATATCAGACAACTAATTTACAAAGTAAGTTAGTTTTATTAATTATATAAACAAATCATATATATATATATATATATATATATATATATATTAAAAACATTATTATCTTTTGTAATCAATAATTAATTAATTCTTATCTGTTTCAGCTCAGGTTTTTCAAATAGACAAGAAAGTATTATATTACAAAAAGAACAAAATGTAATATTTTAGTTTGTTTAATATTTATTAACATAATAATATATGAAATAATATATGAAAAATATGATTAAAAAGAAAATTTGTATTTTACAGATATGAAGTTGATAATATTTCCAAAAATTTAGAATCGTGTAATATAACTTGTATGATCCAAGATTTTAATGATATTCAATCAAATAACACTTTACCTGTTTTATGCGATGAATTGAATATAAATACTAAAATGGAGGCAATGGTAAATATATATAATTATATATATATATATAAAATTATATAATATATATGTATATATATATATATATATATATAATTATATAGATGCGTGATGCTGCATGTTTGGACTTTGGTGCTTTAACTCATGAACAATTGAACTTTCTCCTTCCAAATGGTGAAGACATTTCATTGTTAGTGTCCTTGTTTCCTTTTCCAATAATCCTTAACTTTCCTACAGATATTAAATTTATCCAAGTTGTGTATTATACATTTTTCTTTGTCAGAATATTATCAAACATTATTATTTTTTTTATTAAAAACATTATATTTTCTTTTTTTTTGCTACATAGAGAAATATTCGAAAGAATGCATATTACAAATTCGAATTTGGATAGAGAATTAAATGATACCTCTCCAGTCAATAAAAATATTTTGTCAAGTTTAGAAGTATCTGACATAACGATGCATAAAATTGAGACAGGAATGTCAATAGATAATGTATCTATAGAAAGTAAGAATAAAATCATATCTTTGTTAGAAATCAATCAATCACAATTTCAGTTAATTATAATTGTCTAACTTGGTACAATATATTTATTTTTTAGATGAAGTAGATTTTGGAGCAGATACGAAAACAACATTGTCAGATATAACTGTACAAGAATTTATGCCAACGGAGAATACTTTTGTAACACCTCGAAAGAGACAATCTGCCGAAGGTATACATATAGAAACACCAATCAAAAAAAGACGCGTATGTATTTTATTACAAACAAATTATTATTATTAACAATTAAGAATAATTTGTGGATTATTATTTAAGTTAAGATTCGAAGATACAGTAGTTTCAAATACGGCAGAAATTGTAACAATACCAGAAGTAATTTCTGTTCCTACTGCAGATTATTTTGTAGAACCATTACAGAATTTGGAATTAATGCATGTAGATTTACAACAGATTAAAATAAAATCAAAAAGAAAGAAAATATTTGCAGACAAAAATATAAAATTCAGTCATAAAATAATAAGAAAATGGATCAGTGATGTCAATGCTCATACTGTTGTAAGTTTAATCATATTATACTTTATGAATCTAAATTATAGTTTAGAGTATTAAAGCCATCATCAATCATCCTTTATTATTTTATAGCCGTTAAGTGTTATTAATGTAAATATATCAACATCAGAAATTCTTTTCCAAATGGCACCAGCAAGATTTACTTCTACTCGAAAAAATAAATGGAATAGTCCTTTAGTAACACTTTTCAATACGCACGCTGTTGTACCATCTATTAAAAAAAAGATACAAGTGGAAGGTGGACAGTTGTTAGAAAAATGTATTATTAGTTATATCAAAAACCAAATTCTATTCTTTTTTTTTTTCAAATATTTTGCTGCAATCATAATATCATAAATTTTTAGCAAGTGAATTTCTGCGTTTAATGGATAGAAGCAATAAAACTTCTGAAGAATTGCTTTCTGATTTGTCATCGGCGATTGGGAGGACTGCTGAAGTAAGCAAAAATATAAGTTCAGAAAAAAGTGTTGCCATTAGCATTGATGAGCTTCCAGAAGTAATAAAATTTCATGATGTAATGGCATCAACTAATGATGAATTAGAAAAAATACAATCACCAAATATTCCAAGAGAATCATTTATACCGGATGCTAGGTAATATATTAAAATTGTTATAAATAATATATTTTTTATACTAGTAAACTTCAATTATTTTTATGTTAAGGCATTTACATAAAATTCAAATAAAAAAATTGTAATAATAATGTTATAAAATACAAAATACAGTAATTATTATTGTTTGTGTATTTTATAGTCCAGACTCTTCATCGCTTCCATCTTATTTATTAACGAAACAAGAATTACTTGCATTATTGGAGATAATTTGGCGGAACAATCAATTTGCAACATTTACAGATATAATTTCACCAGATCATTATAGTAAATTAGATGCTTCTTGTTGTTTCACATTTCTCTTGGGTGAGTATGTTAAAAATATATTTTAAGTTTATAAAAATTGATATATAATCATTGGTATGTATTCTTTTTTCAAAAGATATTTCTAAGCTTAATAATTGGTTTTAGAATTATACAAAGAGAAGAGAATTATTTTAAAACAAGCTACACCTTATGATATCATCTGGATACAAAAATATACATAATTTGGGTGATAATGATTCTTTTGCTCAATTAATATATTTTATATCATTTATTCTACAAGAGACAGATTATTATTTGAAATACTTATATTTATAAAAATATTTCTTTATGTAATGAGATTGTTCATAACTAATATAACAAAGAAATGTTTATATTTCTTGATTTTTAAATTACATATTATATAAAATGAAATAATATTTCCATTTATTGATGTAGTAGTTGTAATAAAGTTCCATTGTGTTAAAGTATTTTATGAAATAAGATAGAAAAATAAGAAAATATATTTTAATATATTTTAACATGAAATTTATTACATGATTCATGAAAATGTTTTAATAAACTTACTTTTACACTTTTATTTATGTTTAAATTGTACATCATATAAATTATATATTATATTATATAATATATTATATGATGATTATTATGAGAATAGAATATAATAATTGAAAAAATTTTAAACAATAAAAAAATTTTAACTATTTAACGCATTTTCCTAAGAAATTGCTTGAGAATTTTATTATATTCAATAATTAATCGAGCAATATAAAATATATTACCAATAATTTAATTCTATTTTGATATAATGAATTTATGTATCGGAAATTTTGTTTAAGAGTTTCAAAAGTAAACATTTGAATTCCCGCCATTCTGTTTAAAGATCTACGATTCTGATTGGACGTTACTGTTTCAAATGACGGAAATACAATAAATCATCCTCACTCTGTGTTTGCGCGTGCATGTGAGTGGATGTAATAATTTGCGAATACAGAAAGTTTAATATTTTAGAAAATTATATTCTCTTAATTAAATTTTGTCGATAAAGTTAATCTTAGTATTTAGAAGTGAAAAAAATGTCGACAAAATCTTCTGTCGACTTAAGAGCCGAATTAGCAGAACTTGTAAAACGTAAAGCTGAGATTGCTGTAAGTAAAATACCATTGTACTTTATCACAAAAAAAAAAGAAAAAAGTTTCTCAATCTTTTTATTTATCATTTTGATCATTTGAAAAGTATTACATATATTTCTACAACAATATTTTTAAGTTTATTTGGAAAAAATTCTTTAGTAAAATGATGTATTATCTATCAACTTTTGAGGTTATCTTGTTAAGCCAAAGCTGTATTCGTATATTTCATTTACTTAATATTATAATTTTATTGATAATCTATCTGATTAATTAGAATTTCCTATAATAATTTTCGATATATTATCATCGTTAGTTATTTGAATGAATCACAATATTATTGTATTCGTGTAGGATACTTTAGCAAATTTAGAACGTCAGATATATGCATTCGAGGGAAGTTACTTGGAAGACACACAATTATATGGCAATATAATACGAGGATGGGACAGGTATTTAGCGAGTAATAAAAATACCAATAGTAAAGCCGATAAACGTAATAGAAAATTCAAGGAAGCCGAAAGATTATTTTCTAAATCTTCTATTACATCCATGGCAGTGAGTAATCTGTCTCTATGATATTTATATACAAGGATATATTTTGTATATGAATAGAAGAATAGAGCAGCTTAATAAATATATTCGTATTATTTAAGAATTAAGAAAAAGTACGAATAGATATTTATATGTTATTTACTTATAAAACATTATTAAAGATATGATAGATTGGCTTATTTTGTTCCTTGTTACAGGCTGTAAATGGTCTTGTGGAAAACACGCAAGAAAAAAGTAAGGACCTGAATGGATATACATAATTATTTATTTATTTACAAAATGAATATCTTAAAGCTTTTAAAGAAATCTTGTATTTCTTTTTATTATTTTCTTTTCCATAGAATTTATTATTACTTTTACTATCTTTTTTTGCATAAGTAGTCATTTATATTTATTTAAGTTTTTCTTTTTTTAATTTTATTTATTATGTTATATATATATATATATATATATATATATATATATATATGCTTGTTGATATTAGATGTATCAATTGTTTGAATATTATTATATAAACGTTGAAACTAACGTTATAGAATCTAGCACCTAAGTATTTGACTGGAATCATTGTTATCAAATATAACTTTTTATCTAAAGTTACAGACAATGTAAACATATATGCATGATCCATTAGTTTTCTACAATTGAATTCTCTTAAAACAATCATCAATTACATACAATTACAAATAATCATCACTAGTACATAAAAAATATTTCAGTAATACATCAAAGTGGTAGTTCTCTTATATCCTGTTTTAATGACATAGAAATTATCTAGTTTGAGCCTAAATGTTTACGTCTATTCATTTAAATCTATTTCCATCGTTAGAAATCAATGTATAATAGATATTTATCGATTTTCTATAGATACATTTTTTAATTGGTGTGTTCCTATAATTTACGCTTGTAAAACTATGATTGCACGTATAATAAGCTTTTCTTCCATTCTGCACTTCTACAATTTTCTATTACCATATTGTGTACCGTTAACATCAGCCCCATCATTCCAGTTGAACGATACAGTGAATCGGAGTCTCAAATTGGAAACAGTGGCAGCGAGGATAATTGCAACTTCAGCAATTCGAATACAATATCTAGTAATAACAAGGAAACAAGTGGCAAGAATCACACTTCCGCGCAACCTGGATATACTCAAAATAATGGCACTGTTAACAACCCCGATTCTGGTTCTACCCCTTTCTCAAATGGACCTATGTCCAATGGCAACATAGAACATGTTCCTACGCCCATCAAGGATTGCCATAATAACAGCAAAGACTCGAATAAAACCAAATCTACGAACAGTGCTAAAAAAAATAGTAATAAAAGATCGAGAAACAGATAGAATTATTAAAACGAATTAAATGGATTATCGGTGTTTACAGGGGGATTAATTAATTCTTTGTGAATGAATTATTATCGTTCATAAGCAAAGTAACTCTCTAACCGGAACAACATTTTGATATTAACGCGAGTATCAATGTGTATCAAAGTATCGACATTAGAAAGGAACACAAGTTGTTGTTTGTAAAAGATAATAGTTTTCCATGAAAGAATATGAAACTTTGTTTGAATCGTTCGAAATGAACGTGTTTACGATTAAACTGTTTGAACATTTATATATTTGATGTGTGAGAAAGGAACTAATTTTTTAGCGTACGATTTGCGTTTGATATAAAAATAAAAGGAAAAGAAATAAAAAAACCAATAAAAGAAAAACAAAAAAAAAAAAACAAAAACAAAAAAGAAAATCATGAGAGAACTACGTCACTTCGACATTCTATCTGTAATTGCAGTCATCGTCATTGTTATATATTTTTAAGTTTTTTATATCGATTATGGACACTTCTAAACGGAAACGCGACGCAGTAGTAAAACCGAGAGAGAGAGAGAGAGAGAGAGAGAGAGAGAGAGAGAGAGAGAGAGAGAGAGAGAGAGAGAGAGAGAGAGAGAGAGAGAGAGAGAGAGAATATTATGTGCAAGTATTTTAGAAAAAGATAATAATGAATATCATCTGAATGTAAACACATATTACCTCTGTCCGAATGTAGTAAACAAATCTACATATATATATATATATTAACGATACATCTCAATTCGTCCAGCTGTTAACAAGTATTATGTGTGAATACTTTATTTTATTATTTTTGTATTAAATATTCTTCATATTTCTTACATCTTGCTCTCTTTTTTGTTTTTTATTTATTTATTAATTTTTTTTTTTCGTTGTTTATTATTATTATTATTTTTTTATTTTTTTTTTAAATTAAGGTCCTCGATCCTTCTGTATAATAGATTTTCTATCTATGCAGAGTTATCGTTTATAGATAATAATAAAAGTATTGAATATAAACTAACTTTAACATACATGATTAAGTACCTCATATAAATATATATATATATATATATATATATATATATATATATATATATATATATATATATATATATGTATACACTATGTACCTTAGAATCGTTAAAGCACAGTCTGGATTATGCTTAGGCGTCTTTAATAAGTACAAATTTGAAAAAGCCTCATAGTCGTTAATACGTTTTCTTCTTATTAATTTCAAGGAACTATCGTTACACTTCGTCGATCCTTTTATGTTCCTATTTAAAAAAAAAAAAAAAAAAAAAAGAAAAAGGAAAAGAACAAATAATTACTATACGTAAATTATTACAAAACATACAATAAATGTTATTATCGATTTTTGCAAATTAAAGATAATCATATTACCATAAAAAGATCAATGTCGCAATTTTTTAATATCTCCATTTATAAGAGATGCTGGTATAAATGCTTTAACGTTCTCCGAAGATTTCTCCTTCTTTGGAGGCTCGCTTCTCGTGACAACGGCATTAAAACCATTGTGATCATCAGCCGTATATGAAACTGTTCTAATAGTTCCGTCGGCCTCGACCACCGAGTATTCTCCCTTCACAGTATCTCCGTCTCTTTCCTCCCATGCAGATTTAGAATCACCGGTGTATCCATCGATAACGCCATAATTAAACGAATACTTTGGATAAGACTAAAAAAAAAAAAAAAAAATAAAAATAAAAATATTGTGTAGTAAATCAAAGTGAAAAGGAAAATAACTGCTGTTGGTTGTGTGAGTTGTTAAAATAAAAGACAAAGAAGAAAGAAAAAAAAAAATTAATCAATTTCGTTATATAAGAAAATTCCTTTTAAATTTAATTAAACAATTAAATTGATTTATTAATTTATTAATTACTTTTTAATCGAGTAAAGTAATGAAATTATTTTACCATATAATCGACGTCCTTATCAATGGATTTTCGATCGGTAGCAACAACGGCGGATGCTGATTTTACTATGGGCGGTGCGACGTATACCAAAGAAGATGTCCTTCGTAATGGTTTATAAGATATCGGTGATGATACCTTGACATATGTTGGTGGTGGAGCACGAGAAGGAACATTTGAACCTCTTTTTGCATTCCCTGCAGATTTAAAGGCACAAGCGATGGCCGGCGGATTGGCATCGAGTGGCAATGAACCGACCGGTGAACATGGATAAAAATTTCGTCTACTTTCGAAATTTTCCGGGTTATATCTGTTTTTTTTTTTTTTTTTAGAAAAAAAAATCTTGCCTTTATTCGAAACTGACGATGTATATATATATATGTATATTTGTACGTTTTTATTAGATTATCCAGAAATTTTGTATCCATTTCCATATTTATTCATATGTATCATGACACGAGGGTAATATTTTTTTTTGGCTTTAAGAATGATTTTTGTAGATCAAAAAAAAAAAGGAGCATTGCAAGAATTTTTCAAAATGCCCCAAATGCATGTTAATATTTTATTGTATATTGCGATCAAGTGTGTTTAGAAATTTGCTTTTTTTTATTTATTTATTTATTTTTTTTCTTGCCCTTGAAATTTTCCGACCTATTTCATCCTCATACTTTCTGAATAATTCAATATATATATATATATATATATATATATATATATATATTTTTTTTCTTTTCGTCGTAATTTATAAAAACGTATAGTTATATCTAAAAGAAAAAAAAAAACAAAAAGAAAAAAGAGAACATTCGATCTAATGTTCATGAATTATTTGTTTTCCTTTCGCTTTTACATACAAAAATTCACTTCTATTTGTAAACTTTGTAAATAATTAAATATACTTTTAAGTATAATTTTTATTTCTTACTCTGGATAAACGGCCGCATGATTAAACTCCAACAGGCAACATAAAAGGAGTATCTGAAAGGAAAAAGTTAATTTCATCATCGTAGGAAGACATTCCAAAGGATGAGAGAAAGAAAGAGAGAAAGAAAGAGAAAGAGAAAAAAAAAGAGAGAGAGAGAGAGAGAGAGAGAACCGTGCTTCGTTGACTTTATGGGAATCGTGCGATCTTTTAAGAGTTGCGTATGCGTGGACCAGATATATATATCGTTTGTAATAGTGTTAGTAAAATCCTCGTTGCATAATAGAAGTGGAAACGATGAGTTTGTACCTTATAAAGGAGTGCCTCTTGTCTCTATGTATATCCGTTTGGTTTAGACATATACTAATGTTCTATTACGTTCACCTATATGTATATATGTGTGTGTGTATGTGTATGTGCGCTCGTTTGAAATTAATTGCTAACCCACACGTCAATTTATCCTAACTCGTTCCAGGTTGAAACATTATTTAGAAGAAACTTTTCTCCTATGACCTCATGAACGAACACACGGAAGACACGATTTAGAAATCCAAGATAATCCAACAATATTGTAATCTTTGATATAGCGAAATGATTTTTCTGAGATAATGATGGCAATTTAATTAATATAACGATATTGATTTTTATTTCTTTTTTTAGTTCTCCTTTTTTTTTCAAATATTTTTTTCAAATATACACAAACACACATAAAAAGAAAGAGAGAGAGAGAGAGAGAGAAAGAGAAATATTTTTAAGATTACTTTCTTTTTCTTTTCTTTCCTTTTTTTTTTTTTTTTTTTTGTTTTTTTTCCTTTTCTCTAAATAATTTTATAAACCCATTTTTCGCGTATAGTTTCATAATACTTATTTTTTACACATACACACATATGTACACGCATGTACACATACACATACACACACAAACAAGCGAGCGAGCACGTACACATTTTCCACAGGAACGAAGAGTAGCGTTCGCACGGTGATGATTTCGAAACGATGAAATTGTGCACGATGGTAAAAAGAAAAGGGAAAGAAAAAAAAAGAAAAGAAAAAGAAAAAAGAAAGATTAAAACGGGAACTAGCGTCGATTTGATGAGAAGGAGAATTAAAAAGAAAAAAAAGAAAGACGTAGAATCGTCGATTACGTTTCGAAATTTTATTACCTTCAGTAACATCGTCGTCGACGAATTCTTTTTTTTTTCTTTTTTTTTTTTTTTTTTTTTGTTTTTTTTTCAAATATATCGACGAATGTATCTCCACGTTGTCGAGTTTTCCAAGTAAACGAAAGAAAGAAAGAAAAGAAAGAAAAGAAAAAAAAATTGGAGAAAAAGAAGAGGAAGAAGAGGAGGGAGGGAAGAAAAAGGTCGCGAAAGATAAACGGCGAAAGAAAATTCGTCGTTTATTTCAAGATTAAATATATTTTCACTCTTTTAAATATATTTTCACCGGGGCGAATTCAACAACGATTATTTTCAACGATGTCTCTTTGCGAGCGCAGAGACGGTTGCAGCATCCAACGGCGCGTTTCTTCCTTTTATATATACCGCGAACGTTCACTCGCATTTTTTCTTATCCTCTCTTCCACGGCTCGTCCTCGTCCTAAGACCATTTTACACTCGAACGCAATCCAAGATCCATTGCACGAATCCATTGCGCCGCATGGGAACAGGACGTTTGCTTAAAAAAAAAAAAAAAGAAAAAAGAAAAAAAAAAGAAAAAAGAAAAGAAAGAGAGAAAAAAAATTATGACCGCTTTAAAATCTTCTTCTAATTCTCTTCTAACACTAACATTTACGATAAACAAGTCGATTGAATTTTCTTTCCGATGAAGACTGAAATAACATTCTTCAATATGAAATGATCGAATTTACGTCATATTTACTTTGGTTGCTTTCTTTTTCGTTACACTTCTTCCATTCTCAGAAACTTTTGCTATCTCATCTTGATCGTTTTCTCTCAAAGTATATTATTTTTTTTTTTTTTTTTTATAAACTGAATCGAATCGTCATACAGTAAGTACGATCTTTAAAATTGATAAAAGTAATACGTTTGAAAGATCATTTGATTTTTTTCTTGTTATGATAAATATATTTGTAATCAAACTGAATCGTTAATGTTCGATCGTCATCATCGTAGCACGTTGCAATTCGATCTATCACGATTTTTTTAAAATTTTCAAATTAACCGTGTTCAATATAAAAAATAGCCATGTTTAAAAGTACAATCATTCTTTCTTTCATATATTAGTTTTATTTAATTATGATGTAGATATATATTAGTTTTAATAATCTAAATCTAAAAAAATATTCGATCCGCGTTTTGATTTGATTAATAATTCGATCTGTCGCGAGATCTTAAAAATGAAAATTTTGAAAGAGCTCGCTTTTTAATAGTTCCAACAATTTTTATTCTCTCGTACGTTCTTTTCTTTTTTTTTTTTTATTATTACAATCGAAATTATTAACAAAAAAAAAAAAAGAAAAAGAATTTCCGTTAAACCATTTTTTTTTTTTTTTTTTTTTTTTTTAAATTATAATTTATATACACAAATTGTACGTTTTTTTCCTCTCGCAGAACTATACTTATACGTGATCGTGTTACGTGATGATTCCAGTTATGTTCACTTACACTTACACGAAAGATGCACACGGAATGCAAATACAATAGTGAAAGATTATGATATCTTGCCACTCCCTACAAATTTCTCCAATTATTTACATTCGTCTTGAGATATTCCTGTAACCACTGTATGTATGCTTTCTAACGAAACTATCCAAATTTGAATTGAAGTCGATAAACCGGATATAAAGACTCGTTCGATGAGAGATTTCTTTTACCGTTTCCGTCAAGAATATCGATCAAACTGGTATGGACACTTTTTTTTTTCATGTAAAAATGAACGTAAACCGGTTAAAAGACAACAGAAATCGATTAAATAGTTTACTTTCGATTTTCCGTATGGTGAATATTAGGATATAATTTACGATATTCATATCATTTATATTAAATACGAATTAAATTATGAAGTAGATATAATTATTATAATTAATTATAATTAAAATATGACCTTCCTTTTTTTTTTTTTTTTTTTTTTCCCTTAAAATAATAACGTTTAGGGTAAATGAAATTTTATTCTTAACAATAACTTAAGTCGTATAATTTATATTTATAATGTCATTGAATAACCCATATATTACATCGTTTCTTCGTTATTTATCTCATTCAATTTTTTCTTTACATTTTCAATATCATCCTCCGTTATAGTTGGTTCTAATCCTAATTCTAATTCCTCGTTTTTAATGAAAATAAAGTCTTTTATCTTTTGTTCGTAAAATATTTTCTGTTGTTTTTTTAATTCCGCTTTATAAGCATCCAATTTCTCTTGTTTTATTTTATCGCATAACTTTTGCGTTAATTTCCTTAAAGAATCCTTTCTATATGGTGAAACCAAATTTCTGTATAAAAAGATGAAAATAAAAGGAAAAGATATTAATCGTGTCGTGTAAATTATTATAATTTATAAAAAAAATATAAATAAAATAGAGCTTATACATACATAGGTGGTTCTTTATAAAAAAGGTTTAATTTTTCTAAAATCCATTCGTAACGCTTATAATCCCATTTACGTAATATTCTCAAGTATTTGTTTCTTTTTTCTATTAATTCCTTTAAAAATACTTTCTTCTTCTTATCCCTAGGATGTTTTCCTATGATTTCTTGTAACTGTAATATTTCGGACGTCATTGAAGCAACTTAAAAAGATAAATTTATTAAAACATTTAAATATATATATCTATAGAGAGAGAGAGAGAGTTAACTATAAAAAAGAAAACTTACTCCTAGTTTCTGTTGATCCACGATCTAATTTATGCCTTTTAACCAGTTCCAATACCTTTTCCCTTCTCATATTTATAGTTTCTCTTCGGGGTTGAAATTCTAATGAAACTAATTTTTTTACAATCTCATCGGCACTAGTATAGAATTCTCAGTTTTTAGATGCAATGTTATAAATATGTTTATAATAATACTTTTTATGAATTTATACTTACTCTTGTAGTTCTTTCGACTTATCATATCCTAAAATTAAATCTGTTGGTTTTACATCATGAGGTATACCCAAGTCACCACTTTTTTCTGGTTTTGTTATGCATATTTTCTTAGGTCTAACCCAATTAATGTTATAATCCGATAAATGAACAGCATATTTTCTTACAAAATATTGATGCTTTGTTGTATTTAATGTAATTTTAGAAAAATATTTACAGCAATTAACTAACGTATTCATTTTGTGATTTTTTTTTTTCTTTTCTTTATTTGTAATTATTATTTCAATTTGGTATCCAAACACATTGCAAATAAATTTGCTTTTGAGGTTATGTATGATTAGATATGATTAGATATGTGAGGGATATCGTTGCAATTTATATATTTTAAAACTTAGATTAATTTGATTTTGTTCTTTTTTTTTTTTTTTTATTAAATACATTCAACTTTTACTTTTAATTTCTGTTAATACGCGATTTATATATTATTATTACCATATATATATTCCTCTATTTTCAAGCTTGTGATTGGTTGTATTATAAATGCGCGTTAGCGATTGGTTAAATCAATCCTATTCATAGAAAACGCGCGGTTTTTCAAATTTCTCACATAACATTATAAAGGTAGATCATTGTTCTAAGTTACAAATGAAAGAAATTGTAGTTTCATATGATTTATTTTTTTTTTTTTGTATATTATATATTATACAATTATATAATATTGTTACGCTTAATTGTTTTATGTATCTATTTTGCCAACAACTTCGAACCATTGTCTTAAAGCGTCACTTAATACTCCAGGTAGCATATTAATATCCCTCAAAATCATATAAAATGGAAATGGAAAACTATCCATATAGGAACGAATACTTAATAATTTACCATCTTCGAATACAGGCATTCTTATATCCAAAATGGAGTCCTAAAAATGTAAAAAATTAATCAACAATCAAATCACCATTTTATTAATTTTTGATAAAAAAGAAAAAGAAATATATGTATATATATATTACCTTATTTATCGGATTATCAACTATTATAAATACGAGGAAAATATCTGCCATTTTAGCTCTTCTAACAGCGTGATTTACTTTATCAGATCCCTCGGAAAATATACCCCTACCATCGGATAATACAACAACTAGTTTGGCATTATCAGAAGAGCTAGATTGAGTTTCAAACATATCCACGGTAAAGTCAACTAATTGTCCTACTGATGTCTTTTTCTGTTCAAATCTCATTTCTTGAATCAATCTGTATAAAAGTTTATAAAAAGGTAATAAATTAAATTTATAAATTATATCATCAAATTACATTATATAAAATATAGTATTATGGTACTACAATTCAATGAGACGAATGTAAACAAAACAATAGATAATAACATGGTATTCCAAAATATACCATCACGTTTATTTATTTACATTTTATAATTCGTCTCATTGAAGGGATTATATATAGATTATATTTACCTGGAACCACTTTGTTCAGTGAATGTTTCTCCTAATGGATGTAAAACACTTACACGTTCGCCAAAGCTTATAACACAAAGTTGTCCTACTTCTAAATATGTCATAGCTTTACTTATTAATGAAAGAGATTCGAAAGCTAATTCTTTGGAATGATTATCAGCCATACTACTTGAATCATCTAATGCTAATACAATTTGATAATCACGTTTAGACGGTTTAGTTCTCCTTAACCATATTTTATCCTTTCTAAATTGACTAGCAATATATGGAATAATTTTTCTCATATTAATACGTCTTCCCGTTCTATAATCTCCTTTTAATCTTGTTGCTTTTGTAGGTTCCAAAACTAATCTTAATTTTTCAGATAAACCACGAGCGGCTGAATCAGTAACCATACTTAAATAGTTCCATGCAATTGTTGCCTCTTCAGTTGATGGTACATAAGTCCATTCGCTTAACATCTTTTCAACTTCTGTTCTTGTTATTTCAATTGATTTATTCAATTTACCATTATTATCTATATCCATATTAGTATGAAATGTTGTATCATTTCCACGTTCTACTTTTACAGTTTCTATAAAATCACCTTCTATTTCTACATTTGTCTCCATTTGATTCATTTCAGTATTATTTCCTTTTTGCGACGAATCATTTTTATGTTGTTCTTTCTTATCCTGAAGCAATTTCTCTGGATTCTGTTTAGGTATGTTGTCTTCCTCTTTATTAAGATCATCATTTTCATCTTTATGAAGATCAACATCCATATCCTCTTCTTCTTCTTCCTTTTTTTCTTTATTTTCTTCATCTTCCATATTTGATGCTTGCTGTTTTAATTGATTCTCAGTAGCTGCATCCATTGCGTAATCATCAAATTGATCACTATTTTTAATATGTTGACACATATCGATATCATCTTTATCTTTATTTATCGTTTGATCCTCTTGTTCTCGTTCCAATATTTCTTCTTGCGAATGAATCATTTTCGATTTCTTCCTTTCCGGTTCAGTTTTGTCGAGTAAACTACGATTTTCATCAGCCGTACCAAGATTCTTTCTTTTATTCATCTGTTTTGATTTATTTTCTTCTTGCTGGGATAAAGTATTAGTGTCATCTATTGAGGAACCTGCATGACCACTTTCTTGTCTCTCTGATTGCGATTGTCCAACACCATTATTCTTACTATCGTCTTGATTATTTTCCGTAGGTTTTTCTTGATATTGTTCTGCTTGCGATTCTTGTATAACATTATCTTTAGTTCCATCTTTACTAGAATCAATTTGTTCTGAAGCATCAAGTTCCTTACTCGCATCATTAACACTAGGTGCAACCTTTTCTTCTAATTCTTCCTTTTTCTCTGTTTCCTCATCTTTCTTTTCTTCATCCCTTTCTTCTTCATTATTCGTATCTTGTTTTTGATTCAATGTACCTTTAGGATCTGCATCTTCGTCTATTTTTTCTTCGTCATCCTGATTCACATGTTGTTCTCCTTTTTCATTAGTTTCATCATCGTCATCATCACTAGAATCATCGTTCAAATCTATTTTTTCTTCCTGTTCATTTTTTTCTTCTATTGAATCTGTATTTTCATTTTCCGGCGGTGGTTTCGAATCTTTCATATCATCTATATCAAAAGGATTTTCATTGTCAGGATGATTTTCTTCTTTTTCATTATCATCATCATTATCCAAATTCATATCTTCTGGTAAATCAAATGGTTCAGGTTCTGGCTGCGGTTGATGTTTACCGTGATAAGGATCGATTTGATCATCGTTATATTCTGGCTCATTTATTTCATTAATTTCCTTCTTTTCTTCTTCACTTCGTTGTTCATCTTCGTGATGTTCTTTTTCATCATCACGACGATCTTCCTTATTCGAGCCATCCTTTGCAGTGATCTCTTTATCACCAATCTCTTCGCCTTGTCCTCGTTCTTCTTCCTTATCTTTGGATGATTGATTATTTTCATTTTCAGATTCTTCTTCTTCGTCGTCGCCCCAAATTTCTTTATCCAATTGTTCAGCACCTTCCTCTGTTTCTCCCATTTCTTTATCTAAATCATCATCTTCTTCGTCATCATCTCGTTTTTCATTATTTTCATCTTTCTCAATATCTTGTAACTTGCTATCAAAATTCTCAGACATTTCAATTCCCTTATCCTCTTCTTTACAATCTTTTTCTTCTGATTTTTGTTCTTCTTCGTCGGCTCGTTTTGCATCCTCCAATTGATCCTCACTTTCAATTCTATCTGAAACATCTTTTTGTCCCTCCCCTTCACCCAAACCCATTCCACCTGTTTTAACATTATCTCCAGACTCTTCTGTATCACCTTCCTCTATATCTAAATCTTTGGGAACGCAGAAACCATTTGTAGCTAAATCCAAGAATACATTCAATTGTAAATACAATAGTTTGCACGTAACTCGAAAGGATGCAACTTGTTCATTCAAATAGAACTGTACTAATAAAAGATACTGTTCCATTATTGGCAAACACTGTAAGATTAATCTGTAACAAATAATAATAATAATTGAAAAAAAATATATATATATATATATAATTCGATATTATTTGATTAAAAAAAAAAAAAAAAAAAAAAAGAAAAAAAAGAAAACAATCATTTATAAGTTTATAAATACTTTACCTTTTACAATCTTGATTTTCGCCTATTTTGAACAAAAGATTTTTAACCAATTCATATATGTGAGAAATTTTCAATTCTTCTATATTCTTTTCCAAATCTTCTATTAATTTTTCTTTTAATTTATTCTGTTCAAAATCATCGTCCACATCTTTCTCATCATTATCATTATCATCATCATCATCGTTTAAACATCGTTTATCATCTTCACTTGTATTGGCTTTGTATTTTTTTTGTACAACAAGCAAAATATCCTTTATCAAATTATCTATAGAACGTTTAATACAATCAGCATCATTTGAACATAAATCTGTGTTTTTGTTTGTCGGCAATTTTTTTAATTCATTAAATGCATTAATACTACATTCAATTTGTGTTTGTAAAAATGTTATACTTTCTACTATAGGATGCATAGCATTTGTAGAACTAAAAGCATGAAATAATGCATTTACTTGCATTTTTAACATAGCAATCTCTTTGCAAGTATCCTCTAAAACTTTTAAATGATACAAGTCGAAAGTTTTTTCATTTATCATATCCTTTACATTCGTAGAAATAAATGCGGAATTGAAAATTGTCCCAATTTTTCTTATCAGATTTAAATTTTCGTTCAATTTAATTTTTATATTATCCAATATTATATCATCGCAAGAATCTAATATCGGTAATGTATTTTTTTCCAAAACTAATGTATCAGTATGTATTTCGAACGATGACTTGTTCGGAGAACATTGTAAATATAACAAAAGTTGGACAAAACTAAGTTCCACATTTATCATTGATTCTTTTATATTTTTAATATTATTTTGAAATTCATTGGAAATATCAATATAAATGTTATCAATTTGTAATAAATTTCTAACGAGCACTCTAAGAGGCTTGAAATAATTAAATAATTTACTTAAAATTAATCTTTGTTTATTAGCCAATAACATTATGTGACATGAATAACCACGACAACGTTCTATATTCTGTTGACCTAAGTCAGTCTGTGTACTTCTTAATATTGCATTAAGTGCATTTAATTTGATGATAGATTTATAATAATATTTGTCACAACCTGACCATTGTATAAGCATTTGTTCATCTATATTAGACAAATTGAAATATTTCGTTATTACAGAGATATCTAATGGTGATATTGTAAAATCTATAACTTTATTCATATCGTTTTTCCACGTTAATATACCAGTACGATATGATACACCCATAAGATTTAAAGCTTTGAAATAATTAGCTAATATCATTTTCTTTTGTTGCAATATACTTTTTGCTTGTGATTTTTGTTTGCTTTTTGACAATGATCTGTCAATCTCTATATTCCTTAAATGAATACTCTGTTCTATATAATCTTGTATAAAGTTTTCAATATCCATTCTTATAGAAGGATATGAGCTTGTTAAAATGATTTCTTTGCAATAACATTTAGCTTTATTTAAAAGTTTTCCTATGCTCGATACAAATTCATATTTAATATTTTGATTATTAATATTTATCGATTCCAATTTAAACTTTATATCCTTTGTATTAATATTTTTCATTATGCTATCAGAAATGATAAAATCATTCGGATTTATTGGATATTCCTTTTGAGCATTATCACATTTACAATCATTTCTTAAATTTGCATTACAACTTTCAGCCGTTACAGTCAAACACGATAGAACATTTTGCTTCAAAACATTTTCATATTCCTTTATAAATTTATGCAATGTCCTGTGTGTTTTTTCGACAGTTTCTTTAACAGACCAATAATTAATATCATTCCAACGTGCAATTTTAACGAAATCCTTTAATTTCTTTTCAATGGGTACTTTAAATCCATGAATTTTTGTATTTACATCCTGCACAAATTGTTTATAATAATTATATATATTCCACAATATAGCTAAGAGATCTTCTTTCTCGGCAGATGGCTGAAAGTAAAGTACATGACAATGAAACGTCAATAATAAATCAAGTCTTGTTTCAAATTCAACAATTGGTGATTCATTGATAAATCGTTCTAATAATTCTATTAATTTTTCTTTATTAATAGATTCATTTTCTTTGATGATATTGCTCGTTTTAATCGTAGATATTGATTTAAATATATAACTTTCGATTAATGCATAAAGATAAAACCACCATTTAGATGTTTGCGATCGTAAATTTTCAAAGGCAGTATCGAGACAATTCTTCCAACAAGTTAATTCAAGTTTTCTCCATGAAATAATTTGTTGTGTCAATGTCAAAATATCATTTGACAAGCTAACACCTACATGAGCATTTTCTTCCCACTGATGTAATTTTACTAATAATAATTCTAAACCCGTTAAAAATCTTGCAAGGGGAGATGTAATTGGAAAATTATAAATTCTTTCTATTATACATTTTATCGATTTCAATGTAGGATGTTCCGACCATTGTTTTAAAAATTCATTGATCTTAGTTAAAATACATTTGCACAATGGCAAACATTGTTTAACTTGTTGAATATTAGAATCTTTATAAAAGTCGTATGATTTTTTATACGCTCTAATCATACTAATCATCATTTGTTGGGTATTCTCATCTTCAGTAATTCGCAATGATTGCGAAACTAACATATGCAAGCTGTTATATAATTTTGATGTAAAATTTTCATTTAAATTGAATTTATTATTATTCAATAATAAACGTGCTATCTCGTATCGTTGTAATAAAGGACGAATGTAATTAGGTTCTACGTTATCGTTATCACGAAATATCCATTCGGACTTTACGAACGATGTTACGACATTAGAATGAATTTGTTGAATTTCTTTAATATCATCGTTCGAAATAATATTAACACATGATTCTTTTAATTCCGTAGATATAACATTATCTTCTAAATTAAATTCAATAATATTTTCAATGTCATTGAAATCTTTTTCACGATATGTCGGAAAGAAATATTGAAGTTCAGAAATAAGATCATCGTCTTCGTTCGATGATTTTCCAATTGATTTATTTCTATAAAGACTTTCTTTCTCTATCGCTAATTTTTCAGCTTCCTCTTCCTGTTGTTTCCATATTGTCACGAGTTGTTGTAATAATTCATTCAATAATTTCCAATGACTCATTGACAAATTTCTATTTAATAATATATAATTATATAATTCGTACAAGCCACATTTAACAATACGAAATTGTTCTTTAACAGACATCGAAGTGTCTGCTGTTAAACGTAAGGTTTTACTAATCATAAGTTTGATATAATTCGATTGACATGTATCAACCAAATGTAACAGATTATCTTGTCCCAATCCAATAGTTGGATAACGTATCATATTATAAATAAATATCTCTAAATTGCCTTTATTAGAATCCATTATTATTGATGATATTTCTTTTTTCGTTTCATTAATTAAAAGAGAAATTCCTTCCTTTAAATGTATCAATGCTACTAATAATGGAAGTATTATGTCAGGATAAAAAGAATAATATTTAATATCTATTTGTTCTGTAAAACGTTCTAACGATAAGTACCACATTTCTGCTTCTCTTAATGCATCTTCAGCAATTTTAATAGATTCCTTCGATGGTTTTTCATTGATTTTATTTATGACAAATGTTAAACGATCAATGTGTTTATATACTGTTTCATAAGATGCAATTGTATTTCGGAAATTAATAATGTCTTTGGTTAACATTGTGAAATCTGTCATTGATGATCGAAATGCTTTGGAAAGTTTCAAATTATCTCTTTCCTTGGATATTGTCTCTAAATATTTCCTCATTGCTAAATATCGAGGATGAATGTTCTCGTTACATAACGACGTTTTCAAAATATATGACTGCAATCTATTTATATAAATTGCTATCTTACAATCTTTTATATCTTCTTCTAGACATTTCAATTTTAAATTGATCTTATGTACCGGATCGATATAACTCAAATTTCCAAATATCAAAAGTTCAAAATAACCAATTAACATCCATGTTCTTCCTCTTTCGATAATATCAATATTAATGTCTACATTCATCAATTTCTTCCTTATTTCACGTAATTCTTCTATCGGTTTTTGATATTCATTTATATACGTATTATTTATTTCACATTGGTTATGCTTTCCTTGCTTTTCAATTGTAGAAACGATTAATTTATCAACATCATTTTCAGAATACATATCTTCTACCGCAGACATATATAAATTCAAATAAAATTTCATTATATGAAAATCATTGTTGGCAATATTATAATATTTTGATGTTAAAGTGACGCTGTTACGCCATAAAATATTGTTCAAATTATTTAATTGTTCGATACGTGACGTATACGAGCCTAATGTTGTTGCAGTAAGAATTGTATCTTCCTTATGTTTATCCGTTCTTTGCATAATCAATTCTAGTATTAAATTCATCAATATGCCTCCACCGACGTGTTTATTTGCCTAAATATAAAAATAGAAATATTATTATATTATATTATATTATATTATTATTATAAATTATTTCAATATAAAAATGCATTTTGATATTATTATTATTATTTTACCTTTAGGATATCATAAGTGATAACAGACGTTTCTACATCATCGTTACTTATACCATTCCAATGTAAAAGCATTTTAGAATCCTTCATGGCATAACTGTTCTGAGTAAACTGAGATAAGAGTATGCAGAATTCATACATCAATAACATTCGTTGATTTGAATCAATCTCGTTAGAAAAAATCGTAGATAATATGGCAATCAAATTGGCAGGTATGTTGGGTACTTTGGCAAAATTTTCTAATAAATATTGTAACGACGTTTCATCGTTAATCGTATTTTCACAAATTTGTCTATAAGAATTATGAGCTAATAATAAAAATAAATATTCATAAATTGGGGACAATTGTATATTTGATGATATCTTGATCAATTCTTTTGAATCGATAGAATTGATTTTTTCTAATACCGTAGATACGTCCATAGGCGTATGTAAATCTAAATGATTCGATTCACAAAATTCTTCGATTTTGGATATTTCATGTAAAATAGAATTAGAATCCATTATAGGATTAGAATAAATTCTATTCCATAAAGATATAATCTGATAACGTATAGTTATTGCATCGTTCGTTTGAATAGATATTATTTTAAGTTCTTTTTTTATAAGTTGATCATTAGTACCATCATAAATCCATGGTAAAAAACTTTTTATTATTTTTCTCATCTTAAAGTGTACGTTCATTGACGTTTCAGAAATATGCGGCAAAGGCAATGTCAAATGTTTCTTTATCAATTTCGTTATTTTCCTAAATGGATCATGGGTCGATGATAACGATTGATTTATTTCATTGATCATAACGAAAAAATTATTCATCTCGTTAATCGTTCTTTCAGATATCATGGAGAACTTTCTTTTATTAATTTGATATAATTTATATATAAACTTGATCAACCATTTATAATGTACTCTCAATAATAAAGTCATTTCCTCAAGATTTATAATTTGCCTTGAGGATTTATTTATCAATGTCATTTCTCCCAATAATAAAAATCTATTGCAATATTTTAAACCTTGTCTAAATTCAACATACGTTTCGTTATCTATTAATAAAGCATTATCTCGTAATAGAGAATGTATGGATGCATTTGTTTGATAAACCAATTTTACATAATCAATTATAAGCGGTTGGTTCTTTAGGTTTGACGTAAGTTTATCTGAAAAAAAAAAAAAAAAAAAATAGGAAAAAGAAGAAAATTATTTCAATATAAATGAAAATAATGACGATAAATAAACATTAAGGACGTCATATTAATGTCGTAGAAGGAAAGACTTTTATTGTTAAAACATTAATCAAATAAGACATAAGACTTTCGAAAGTTTTCATTCATGAATGATTGATTTTGATCGTTTTATTCTATATTTGTACCGATGATTATGAAAATGATATAAATCACATATATATATATATATGTATACATATTACATTTTTGGATACTTTGACATTTAGAATTATTTAAAAATTATTTTTTTTTCTCTATTATAACAAATAGAAAAAAGTAAAGATATTTAATCTTGAGAAATAATTTTTTTGTGTAATTAACAAATTAAACAAAAAAGAAAAAAATAATAATAATAATAGCGTGTGACCAAAAAAGAAAAGAAAAAAAAATTCATATGTGAAAAAATCTTTCATTTAGACCACTTTCATAATTATTAACTTATACATACATACATATATATATATATATATATATATATATATATATATATATATATATATCTTATTTACAAATTCATACTTACTGTGATATATTGCATTCGAGTATTGCTTCACAGACATTGTATTCTCTTTCTCATCAACTAAACTTTCATCCAAGATCGTATCATCCATAATGATCATAGTTCGCAAATATAAAAGTAAAGCTAATTTATTAGCATCGTTCATTACTTCATCGTTTCTATCGTTAACCGCAATCCCTGGTAAAAATGCAAGATCCCAAGGTAAGGATCTCTTGGAAATATGAAAGTCAAATGACAAAACTTCACTTGCCAATAAATTGTTCTTTTTCGTGAGATCCTTTAAAGTATCATCCTTAATGAACATTTTAGTCAACCACAAATTTCTGATCTCAACGTCATTCAAAGTTGATCTTTCATAAATATCTATCAATAAATATGGTAAAAGTTCTTTAATGTCGACATTTAAAATTTCCATATTTTCATTTGCAATTAAATCAATTATATCGTTCCAATAACACGACTTAGGTGTTAAATCATTTTTCATTGGATTAGATTTATATATATCAATGGCCGATTTCAAAAGAACACCTTCCTGTCTAATAATCGTAAGTTTTGTATTATCTTGTATATTTTTAATAGTCCAAGTAGCCGCATCGAAATCTATAAAATTATCATTATTACTTTTGCTTATTACAAAAGTATCAATAATTTCCTCGATTACGGAGATCAAAAATTCTTTTATTTCTGGCGTCCTCGTTGACCTGCCTTTGATGTACACATCAATGCACGCGATTCTAATTGCTTGCCTTGAGGGAAAACCGCGAGTAAGTCGACGAGCAACCAGAAATGCGGAATGCATTAGGTCAACTATATTGAGTTTATCGATCGTAACGATTTCTTTCGACATTCTTTCGTATATATCAACTAAAGCTCTTTGATGTTGGCACTTAGTTATTCCGTAATGATATAACATCGATTTCATATCCATTAGATCGTAATGAATATTCTCTTTCGGACCGATCATGTAAATTTCTACACCACGATTACGCATTGCCCTGAAAAAAAAAAAAAAAATAAAAAAAAATAAAAAAAAAAAAATAAAAAAAAATACATACATATATTTATATATTATTTATACATTTAAATATAGGAAACATTAGATGAATCAACGAAACATAATAATTTTAATTAACTTTTATCTTTATGCCATAATATCAATCATAAATAGTAAATCATATTTCAAGGAATTAACGAGCGCCATGTATGTAGATACATAAGCGTTCGATAACCGATATTTGATAATAAAAGGATATAATTAAACGTTTTAATTAACATCGTTTCCAATATTTCTCAATATTCGATAGAAACTTTTTTTTTCTTATTATTTTTTTTTTTTTTTGACTCGTGCTATAATATACCTACCTAGAAATTTCTCCGTAATGAGGATCCATCGTTAAGAACAAGCGAAAATTTTTATGCGGCTTAATAGTGATCACATTTCCATGATTATCGACCCCTCTTTCGCCGATAGTTAGAACACCATTTGGTTCTAATAATCCATTAAGTCGGTCCAACACTGCTGGACTGCAGAGATTTACTTGATCGATAAGAAGCCACGTGCCATCACGAAGACACTAAATAATTTTTTTTGTTATTATTTTTGTTGTTGTTGGTTCTTTTTTTTTTTTTTTTTATTTTTCCTCTCTTAAACAGCGATAGAATTTAAATGGGAGATCTTACCTTCACTAATACGCTATCGACCCATTCAAACTTGCCACCGGCATTTAAACATTTTTCTTTTTCCACGAATGTCGACAATGATTTCAATTTAATCTCAATTTCTTTTAACGCAAACTCGTAAGACGGTTCCAATGTTTTTATTTTTGAAACCAGCTTTGACAGTTCGTTGTTCTTTCGCAAAAAGAGCTGCGTTTCCGAAGCCATTGTTCTCGTATTATCGTTTTCATCTAGAATTGTACAAAAACAAGAGAATAACAACAACAACACAACAACAACAACAATAATAATAATAATAATATATGTACGATAAAAATATCATAAATATTATTATAGATATTTATTAGACGTGGGATAAATCAATTTACCGTCTGAAAGACGCTTCACTTTTTCTAAAAGACCATGATAACTGGCAAGTTGTTCCAAGTCGCTGCTATGAATTTTTCTCTTCAAACTTTCTAAGAGCAGGTCTTCCGTCCGCTCGAGCAATTCTTCCAGATGTCGATTATAATCGATCTAAATGAAATGAAAAGAACAGAGTGAGTTAATAAAAAGGAGAGTAAAAGTGGAAATAAAATAAAGGAAGAGAAAAGAGAAGTAAAAGTAAAAGAAAAAAAAAAACTATACTTACAATATCAAAATAATAATGATATTAATAATAATAAATCTTTCATTTTAAAATTTCATTATTGTGCAAAAAAAAAAAGAAAAAAAGAAAACAAAAGACAAAGAAAAAGAATAATTCTCATATCAATAATAATAATAATAATAATAATAATAATAATAATAATAATAATAATAATAATAATAATAATAATAATAATAATAATAATAATAATAATAATAATAACAATAATAATAATGAATCTTAAATTTTCAAACTCCATTAACATGAGACTGATCCTTTCGCTAGATTAGCATTTATGAAATACATAAAAAAATTAAAGTAGATAAAAATTCATAAGATATAATCCTTAATACATGTACATAATCTCGAATTTAAGTATACATGAGTTTATAAGAGTGTATATATATATATATATATATATATATATGTATGTATGTATGTACATGTGCGTTTGTAAAAATTTCATCACACGTTTGCCATTTACGAGTTCACAAGCCGAACACGTGGTATAAGGATAAAACTTTTGACATAAGGATATCATCCATTTTGCTACGTAGAGGTAGGACGAACTGACTTCGATTTTTTTATTCCTACTTTTTTTCTTCCTCCTCTCTTTTTTTTTTCTTTTTTTTTTTTTTTTTTTTTTTCTTAACTTTAAGGATTAGAAATATTCAACATCGAGGTTAAAAACGATTTCCTTTTAGAAATACATAGAGAAGGGAATGAGAATGGAAGATGGCGAAATGTGGTAACGTCTAACTCCAAGATCTTTCTCGTTGCCATTTTATTATGAAGGAAGCCTCGTAAATCACGGTGATATAAAATGAACTCGTCTACTAACTCCTCCTCCCTTCTTCCCCCCGTCCCGTTTTTACGCCATTCCTGACGCCTCATCGATCTGAGAAAAGGATAATAATATCCTATGCTATTTTATGGGAATTCTTCATACATGAATGTTAACATGTATATACATACATATATAAATGTATATATATATATATATATATATATATATATACAAATACACACACACAAACAGAGGATGTGTATATATATATATATATATATAATATATATTTACATGTTTATATGTATACATGTATATATGTAGATATGTCAATATACAAATGATACACGCATTTTTTGGTAAATTCAACGAATATTTCGCACCTGTTACGAATGAAAAATTTCATTTTCAGAAGAATATCCTTTAGGATTATCCTTTAGAGGATAAGGATCATCAGAAATATTCGCCCGTGAATCAACATGATTGATGATTATTCCTTTGAGCCTATCTTCGTTTTACGTCACTATGGATTTTCATGGTTATTTAGCTTCAAGCAGTAAGACATTTTTTTTCGTCAACTCTTTCGAATTTTTTCTTGCATCTTTCTTTTCTTATCTTTGTTTTCTTCCTCTCTCTCTCTCTCTCCTTCCTCTTCCTTTTTTTTTTTACGAGCACTTAACAACACATATTTCATATCCCTCCCCCTTCTCTTCATTTTTTCTTCTTTTTTTCGTACATGTAAATCCCAAAAGGATTTGTATTTTTAAATGGACACTTAGCTTTTTTAGCTTTAATATTAATCAAAGACATTAATTAATTAATTCATTCATTCATTCATTTATTCATTTATTTATTTCTCTTTAATTTTTTCGAATATTTTCTTTTCTTTTTCCTTGGGGGGGTTTTTTTTTCGTGCTACGTATTTCATCACTTTTTTTTTTTCCAAAGATACAACGCAAAAGGAATTTTATCAATTTAGAGACATATGAAAATATCGAGTAAGATATTTTCCGGGATTATTTCGTTTTCATAAAATTCGAAAGAATATTCTAAAACGTCATAGCAGACCGTTGCCATCGTTCGATTGGCACTAGTGGTATTGAACGACAAATTTTCGTATCTTTTTATGATATCCTGAAAAATCCATAGTAAAGAAGAAATTTCATTTACGAACTTTATACTTTCAATCGACTTTTACACGCGCTAGCGCGCGTGTGTGTTTATAGAAAATTTTTAGTTCGAATTGAAATTCGAATAATTTGAATTCACGAGCGGCGTTTGTCATTCATCGTGACGAGTTCGCAATTCGTTTATGACGAAAAAATCCGTCGAATTTTTTTTTCTATCTTTCTCCTTTTATTTTTTTTTTTCTTTTTCTTTTTTTTAACATGAAATACAACGCAAAGATAAGAAATTTGAATTGTAACGAAGTACGTTCGACGAATTTTATTTTTTGCTTCTCTTTTTATTTTCTTTTCTTATTATTATGTCTTTCTCTTTTTTGGAAATCGCGAATCCATCTTCAATTGGCTTCCATAAAGTTTTTCGGTATCATCAAGTTTTTATAACTTGAATGACAACGAGACACAATTTATTTATGACGAAATCGTCGAGTTTTTTTTATTTTCTTCTCTCTTTTTTCTTCTTCTTACTTTTTCTTTTTTTTTTTTTTTTCTAAACTATCTTCAATCGACTTTCATGAAGTTTTCACGACGAAAGAGATAACGTAATGGATCGCTATTTATTTATGACAAAAACGTCGAGTCCTTTTTTTTTCTTTTCTTTTTTTTCTTTTTTTTTCTTTTTTTGTTTCTTTTCGACACTATGAATCTCTAGCTACAATTAACTTCCATAAAGTTTCATAACGAAAGGCACAGCGTAATGAGGATCGTAATTAATTTATGAAAAAAAATTGTCGCGTTTTCTCTCTCTCTCTCTCTCTCTCTCTCTCTCTAAAATATCGAATTATTCTTCATCTTCGATTGATTTCGATAGAGTTTTTCTTTTCTTTTTTTTCCTATTTTTTCTTCTTTCTTTTTTTTTTATTTTTTCTTTATTTTTTTTTTTTTTTTTTAATGTCAAAAATAATGATTTCGATAAAAAAGCGAATGGATTTTTAGGAAAATTGCTTTAGAGAAAATATTCTTCTTTTTGCTAAAAGAATATTCGTGGCACGTAATGCTCCACGAGATCGAGCTATGAATCAAAAGCGGATAAAGAAAAGAGAGAGGAGAGAGCAAATAAACCCGTCGGCATTTTGGTAACGAAGGCCGTGATAAGAGATTCCGCTTAGACAGATCCGCTCGTGTTTCGAATGTTGCCAGATACGCGATATAATATATCGACGAAATTTTAAATCAATCGATTTCGACTTCCCTCCACCCCTTCACCCCATCCCAGAGATCCTCAAACTACTATCTCTTCAACCTCAACTCCCCCTCCTCTGTGTCCATAGTTCCGGAGTTTGTCCGGAGGTTTGTCCCGATTAGCAGGAATACATAATAGAATTGCAAATGGTGAGCTTTTTCGAAAAGTGTCCTAAAAAAAAAAAAAAAATTCATTCCGATTCTTTGATTCCTTTTTCTTTTTCTTTCTTCCTTTTGCTTAACATTTCAGGATTCATTAGATCTCTCTCTCTCTCTCTCTCTGTTTTTTTTATTTTTTTTTTATTTTTATTTTTTTTCTTTTACGGTAAATACCTGATTAGCAAATTGTGAGAAAGCGATAAGCTGGAGTTTTACATAAATCGTTTGAAAGATTAATTTCTTCGTTCGAAACGATCTAAATTTGAAGAAGAAAAGAGAAGAAGGAAGAAGAAGAAGAAGAAGAAGAAGAAGAAGAAGAAGAAGAAGAAGAAGAAGAAGAAGAAGAAGAAGAAAGATTTCAGATTAGGTATTACGAACTGATCATTTTGTCGTTCGTATTGCTTCTGGATCAGTGTCCTTCCTCTTATCTTTCTGTACACGCGTGGAATCCTAATGAGATCTCAGTTGAAATCTTTGAGTAATCTCAGTGTGTTGGACGTGACGAAATTGAAACGGAAGGTAATAACTTTTGCTTTATCGAAAGGACGTCGCTATAAAATCACCATCGTCATCATCATCAACATCATCGTCATCATCATCGTCATTATCATCATTATTATCAATCGAATCAATCAAGTAGAAAACAAATTTGACGATATTATGATTAATGATTTAATAAGAACGTAGATGAGAGAGCAAGTGAGAAGGATATATTAGAAATTAGAACGGATCGATCACACGGTGTCGTGTCATTGCGTTTGATTTAAGTAAGAAAAGAAATAAGATTACGTTACGTCATCGTTTAATTGAAAGCGACTAAAAGAATAGAAATGTGTCTTAGACGAAAGATAAAAAGGTGTCGTAATTAATTAACGTTGTAAAAAGATCATAGATTTTCTCTTCTTCTTTTTCTTTTCTTCTTTTTTTTTTTTCTTTCCTTTTTTCTTTTTTCTTTTTTTTTTCCGGCATTCTCTCACCATTTCTCAACGACTTTCCATTTTAGGACGAATCTTATCAACGAGCAAAATCTTCTTCCTGCTCGAGAATATTGCTCGAGGAAGAGATAGTTTTATAGATTGACGAACCTCCCCTCTACTCTTTCTCTCTCTCTCTCTCTCTCTCTCTCTCTCTCTCTTTGTCTATCCGAGCGTGTTGATTAATCGGCTATTTCTAATCGGATTGATCGAAGCTAAGAGCCAAATGTTGGAGATAGGGATGCGCCCGTTTTTCTCTCTTCAAGAATTAAAATTAGACACAAAAGGAGAGAATTTAACGTTTCGACGAACAACTAGTCCTAATTGTTTTTAATCCTTTTCTTTCATCTTTCTTTCTTTCTTTTTTTTTTTTCGTTTCTTTTCTGCTCTTTTTTTGTTGTTGTTTTTTTTTTCTTTCTTCCTTTTTCTTTTTTTTTTTCTTTTTTCTTTTTGTAGAAAAGTATTAATCGATTATTTCTTTAAGACAAAATATTTAAAATGTTTAAAAATATTTAGAGAGTTTATTTTTGAAAAAAAAAAAAAACAAAATTTATATATAGATATATGACATAATTTCTTTTTTTTTTCTCTTTGTCCAGAAAATTATAAAAACGTTAATATTAAGAATTTAAATCATTATTATAAATTTATAATGATTTAAATATAGTCCCAGTGTAATTATAACATATTAATTATAACTTATGTTTATATAAAAATAAAGAAAAAGAAGAAAAAAAAAAAAGAAAAATTACAAAAATGTAGACACATACACACACACACATCTGTGAGATTTCAAAATATTCCGAAATATATAGAAATATTATTTATTCCAGAAGGATACTTTTGACGTTTATAAAATATGCCAACATTGTGGGATGGTTTACACATTCGTTGAGTGTCCCTACTTGAATGTTCGTCTGTGGCACTTAAAGTAGAAATCGATATCGGGAACACTTGATATAGATTTGGAATTTACGTGGCATATGCGAAACTGGCTTCTGCATAAGCACATTTATGTTCAAATACTTAAGGCATCCATTCAGTTAGAAGTTTTTCCTCTTTTGTAAGATTTATAATTGTTAATGAAAGAAAGAAAGAGAAAGAGAGAGAGAGAGAGAGGTAGAGAGAAAGACAGAAAATGTTCCTTTGCATTTTTTTTTTTCTTTTTTTTTTTTTTTTTAACTCTAATAGTGCACACCTGAAAATAATTTCAATATGTACGAAAGAACAAATCATTTGTACGGAATGAATAATTTTTACTCCAAAAAAAAAAAAGAAAAAGAAAAAAAATATCGTATATTCTTTAAATAATAATAATAACAATAATCAATAGGTTCGAAAACGCAATTTATTCTAAAAAAAATTTACGAATTATGTAACGAGCAAATTGTTTTAATCGAGCTTCGAAGTTCTGATCTGAAGGGATAGTATAGTCTTATATCCCCTCCCTCCTACAGGCGCGATTATGGTTAAATTTTGACATAGAAATCCTATGAAATCGAATAAATTTCGACGATTGGCTACGTCCAATCAAATAAAACACAAACTCGTAATACGAATTACATATACATGTGTACGTATTGATAATGCAAAGGCTCCTTTTTGTATAAAACATTGAAATTCTTCGTATATATATTTTGCATAGTAGACAGAAAGCCGATTATTATATCGAATCGAACAGGACGATTGAACAGATTGGTATGATTTAATAAATCGAGTGGCCATTGGAAATGTCGAAGCATTTGAATGTACCGAAAAAAAGAGGGTGGTGACGGCAGGTTGGAGGGAGTTTGTAGGGGAGGTTGGTTTGCAGGAGAAAAAAGTAAATAAAAAAGGAAAATAAAAAAAGAAAAAAAAATAAAAAAACAAAAAAAAAGATAGATAGAGAATAAAACACGTGGACACGTATCGACTCACGATATTTTTACAATACCACATCCAATCTGTCGTGATCTGACACGTGTAAATTATAAATCCTTTCTTTCTTTCTTTTTTTCTTTCTTTTTTTTTTCTTCTTCTTTTTTTTTCCTTTTACAGCAAGAGCACAAAATATTATCATTGTGCATCGCAATATCTATGAATCATTTATGCGATAAACGATGAGAATAATTCGTGTGAAATGAAGAGAGAACGAATAGAAGAATTTTTCTTCTTGTGATTTATGTTAACGTATACGTTTATATACTTTCTATATATGTACACACAAACACACATACACATACATATGCACATGTACGTAAGTATGTATCTATGTGTGCATGTACTTGTGCATGTATGTATGTATACGTCCGTACATGAATAGAAGCAATTTAGGAGGAGTACCAAAAAGTATTGATTCTTGCCTGGCTGGAAAGTAAAAGTAACCCGTTTTCTCCTCCCTAGTAGAAATGGATGAAAGAAAAGGATTTTTATTTGTTAATATAAGCATCATTTTACTTATACTTTTCCTACGATTATAATAATATATCGAAGTAATGAGAATAATTAATTTTTTAAAAGAATCTATCGATTGATTATTTATTTTCAATATTTTTCTTTTCTTTTCTTTTTTTTTTCTCCACAATGAAACACACAAAAAACAATCATGGATAATCGTCAATATTATTTTACTTTCGACAAAGTGTCAATAAATAATTTTACCTATATATATATATACTTTTTTTTTTTCTTTTAATAATACATATAAATAATTTTAAGATTTAGGAAGAATTATTTAAGAAGAATTTTAAAAGAATTGTCTAATAATTAAATAATTGTCTAAATAAATAATTATTTGTATAATAATAATTACTTATTATTATTATTATCATTATTGTATTTATTTATCTTATAAAGAAAATATTGAAAAATTTTAATTAACAGATTCAACGATATAATCGTTCTATAATGTCAAATACAAATGCAAAAGCAATTAATTATATAACAAAATTATGATCAACAATTTTTCCATGTTATTTGTATCGTATAAAGAATAAAAAAAAAAAAAAAGAAAAAAAAAATATTCTGAAAATATTTTAATCAATCGAATACCAATTAACCGACCTAATATTATAATTTTAATATCAATGGTTTCCTTTTTTTTGTCTTCTTTTACAAGAACAAAAAATAATGATATAAAATCAATTCATGATTGACAATGTTCAATGGAATCGTTATATTTAAAATGAATCAATGTCTCGGTTATGTCACTGACGTTAATCCTGAATTTGACTTAACATAAGACGAATGAAATAAGTTCATTCATTATCTAAATATAACTATGCCTAATTAACGAAAAAAAAAAAAAAAAAAAAAGGAAAGAGATTTTTTTATCGTTAATGACGACGATCGTGACCTTTATTTAATTTTCTCCTTTTAATAAGAAAAAAAAAAAAGAGAAAAAAAAATGGAAAAAAAGAGAAGGAAAAAGTAGAAGATGAAACAGAAAAGAAGACAAAGAAAAACGAAAAGAAAATATAAAAAAAGAGAAGGAAAAAGAAGAAGACGAAACAAAAAAAAGGAAGACAAAGAAAAGAAAAGAAGAAAAAAAGATAAAGAAAATCCTACGCAAATGATAACCGGGTGTATCAGGTGTAGGACCGACCGGGAGGAGCTGAAGCACCTGCAAAAATTTAACGAGCGGAACACGAAGAAGGGTACGGTATGACATTACTCTAACTCCATCGTTAGCGGGACAGGCCATTCAAAGGAGAAGAGAAGAGGAGAAAAGGGTAGAGAAAAAAAGAGGAGAGGACCGACCGTCCATTCGTTCGTCCGTCCATCCATCCGTCCGTCCGTTCGACCGTTCGACCGTTCGACCGACCGACCGACCGACCGTCCGTCCTTTTGGCCATTGAACGTACCACCTTCCAAGAAAATAATCGTAGGGTCGATGACTCTGAAAAGGGTTGAAACGCGAAAGAAAATTCTACGTTAAAGGTGTTCGCCTCGGTTCCCAGCGACACTCGAGGGCACTTCTCTCTCAATCTCTCTCAATCTCTCTTTCTCTCTCTCTCTTTTTCTTTTTCTTTCTCTATCTTACTCTCTCTCTCTCTCTCTATCTCTATCTCTATCTATCTCTATCTTTTTCTCTCTTTTTCTTCCCTTCGCAATCCTTCTCTTTTTATCTTTATCTCCCTCCCTCTCCTTCTCTCTCTCTCTCTCTGTTACTTTATCCATCTCTCTCTCTCTCTCTCTCTCTCTCTCTTTCTCTCTCTCGGAATTTCTATCTCTTTTCTTTTTCTATCTCTCACATTCTATCTCTTTCCCGTTTCTCTTTCTCTGCATACTGTCGAGCGAAAAATAAAAGAAGCAAAAAAAAAAAAAAGAAAAGAAAAGGAAAACAAAAAAAGAAAGAAAAAAAGGAGGAAAAAAAAGAAAACGATAGAAGCCACCTTTGGCCAATGACACGAATTTTCGTGAATTCGTCCCAATTCCACGTCAAGTACCAAGAGGAAGTTGCTCTCAAGAGGCAATCGAATATTAATTGATTTTCTGTGTACCAAATATAGTTATAGGATATATTTGTATATTGACTTTGTTCTTTAAAGCTCTTCAAATATATATATATATATATATATATTTTAAATGTAATTTTATTAATTAAACTATTTTTCTTTTTATATTATGAAATATCGACAATAGACACTCACAAATCTATTAATTTGTTTTATAAAAATTTACTCACTTCGTTTTGTTTTCCATCTCTTTCTTTTTCTTTTTTTCCTTTGATTTTATTATTGCAAATCGATACACAATTATCTTCAAATATTAACTTGTATTCCTTCAATATATACATATATATATATATATATATATATATATATATGTCTTTATGATTTTGTTAATTGGAATTTTTCTTTTCTTTCCTTTTTTTTCTCTATTTCTTTTTCTAGAAAATATGGACGATCTCTTTAATTAAATTAATAACTACACTTGCTTTCTTTTCTTCCTTTTTTTTCTTTTTCTTTTCTTCTTCTTTTTTTTCTTTTTTTTTTTTTTTTTTTTTTTTTTTTTTAAATTCAACAGATCGATGATAAAGAACGAGTACGAATGAAAAATATCGGGTAGGAAGAGGAAAAAAAAAAAGAAAAATATTGCAAAAAAAGGAATGGACGATACGATTAACTCGAAAAAAAAAAAAAAAGAAAAATGAAAAATGTCATCGAAATTTTAAAGGGTTATACAATTCACGAATATTTCGTCCGGTTTTAGGATATGACAATGTGGACAACGCGAAGGACAACGTTGAGAGAAAATTGTCCGAAGCATTTCGTAGAAAATGTATTATTATATCCAGAAGATGAAAATACCAGGGATATCGTTTATTTTTCAGATTTAGAAAGGAAATTCTGTTCTGCGTCTTATATAGCTTTTCTTTTCTTTTTTCCTTGAGTTAAACGTACGTACAAGCGAAAATAATCAAAAAAAAAAAAAAAAAAAAAAAAGATAAATAAAAAAAAAAAGAAAAAAGAAAAAAAAGAAAAGAAATCTTTTATTCCCTGGATGACGGTGTAAGATCAAAATGAAAATTTACATTTTAAAATTGATTATCAAAAATTTCCTTTCAAATATCCTTCTTGTAGTAAACTCGAAGTAATTGTTATGTAATCATCCTCTCTAAGTAGATAGTTTATGAATTTTCAAAAGGAAGTTTCTAACATCGATTAGCGTCTACGATAATATAACTTAACGATAATAATCCTACTTTAGCAAACATTCTTACGTCCTTCCTTTTGCATATTCATCGTTTTCATTTCTCGAAAAGTGTTTTCTTTTGTCTTTGTCTCTTTCCTTTGTTTTCTATCTTTCTTTTTTTTTTTTTTTTCTTTTATTTGCAAAATTCCTGAAAACAATGTTATCGGTGAGAAGTTCGATAGGATTTATACGTGTAAAGTATTTTCTATAGCCTCTGTATATGTGGAGTGTGTGTGTGTGTGTGTGTGCAAGAGAGAAAATCTTTACATATTCTCTCCCTCCCTCCCCCTTCCCTCTCTCTCTCTCTCTCTCTCTCTCTCTCTCTCTCTCTTTTCTCAATAACTCGTTCAATCTATCTTTTCGTAAGTTGAAGAATCTTTTTACTCGCTTTACTACGGTCTCTTCTTTTCGTCAAAATTTTTCATTGCCTTTCGGGCGACATACTTTTCTCTTTCCAATTTATCCAACCGGACGAAACCTCTCCTTTTTCTTATTATCTTGAAGGAAAGGAAAGAAAAGAAAGAAAGAAAGAAAGAAAAAAGATAATAAAAAAATAAAAGAAAGGAGAGAAAAAAAGGAGGAGGAGGAGGAGGAGGAGGAGGAGGAGAGAAAAAAAGAAGAAGAAAAAAGAAATGAAAAATGAAAGTTCGTCAGACAATTAAAGTATCTTCCATCGTGAGAAAGTTCTGCGGTCTTATCATCGATCCAAGTATAAAGGTACGAAGGATAGAAGGAAGAAAAGGAAGGGCTAACAATGAAGGGTGAGTGTTACGATGAGTTGTGAAAGAAGTAGAAGAAGAAAAGAAAAGAAAAGAGAGAGAGAGAAAGAAAAAGTATAAAAAAATATGTTAGTTAATATCTCGCTTAAGGAGATATTTTTACTCTATCGACTAATGTCAAATATTCCAATTTAAATGTCCCTTTTACGATGCTACAATTATCCGATAGAATATTATTATATCACTTTAATACGGATACTCATTTAATATTTGCCAAGTAATACTCGTTAAAGGTCAGTGAATTTTTAAAGCAAACCTTTAACTTAATCGATATGTTAGAATTTATATTAAATTAATTTCTTATATCAAAATGAACAAGGGACAAATTTTAACATTTCTTTTTTCTTCTTCTTCTTATTTCTCAGAGAAATAATTGACCATTGAGAAGAATCTCAAATCATTGTCATAATCGTAATGATAATGCGTAGCCTTGAAGAATTTAGGATAGGATAGATAAACAGATTAAAAGGAAAAGATAAGGGAAGCGAGAAAAAGAGAAAGGAAATCAAAAAAAAAAAAAAAGAAAAAGAAAGAAGAAGAAGAAGAAGAAGAGGAAGAAGGATTTCTAACATGAATAGGAACAACATGCTCTGGGCGTTTTATCGATTTGCCAGAATCGATTCATGCATTATCCCTTTTCAGAGGAAAGAAACATGAAAAATAGAGAAACGATTATTCAGATGAAACTTTCGCATTATTCAAAGGACATGTTTTTAAAATGTGTTGAACTCTTGTTCGACACCTGGCCTTTTTTTTTTTTTTCTTTTTTTTTTTTTCATAATATTGAAAAATCAGGTCAGCTTTCGCGAGCATTTCTTTTTATTTATTTTCTTTCTTTCTCTCTTTCTTTTTTTTCTTCTCCTTATTTTTGTATATATATATTTTTTTTTTCCAGTTTACTTTCTCTTTTGTCTCCTCTCTTCTCTTTATCAATCTTTATTTTTTCTTCTTCTTCTTCTTCTTCTTTTTTTTTTTGTTTTCCTTTTTTTTTTTTCTTTTCCTTTAATCAATGAACGTGACGGCACACGATATTATATAAACGTTCGAAGTATGATACGACGGCTGACGGAAATCTGTGCAACTGGTGAAATTAACGGATGACATTAAATCCATGCCGGCTCCTGTATTCGACGTTATCGTGTCGACATCCACCAATGCAATCCGGTGGAATTCTAAAAATCCATCGGCAATCAACGAGAGCAAGTTTTTTTTTCCTGTTTTTTGTTTTTTCTTTTTCTTTTTTCAATTTATTTTCTTTTTTTTTTTTTTTCCTTTTTTTCTTTCTTTTTTATTATTTTTTTTTTTTCGATCCTCTTTTTATTTTGCAAATAATCGACGAGAAAATACACCGTCGAGTTTCCGCGAAAAATATGTTATGTAAAAAACATAGATCCGTTTGGACGATATGCTTGCTTCCTTTTTTTTTTTTTTTTCTCTATACATCTCTTTTCCTCTTTTTTCTTCTTTCTTTTACGTCAAATTCTTAATAATATTTATTTTTGCTAAATTTTTTCAAATGTAACAGATCTTATTTACAAAAAAAAGAAAAAAAAATCCATTAACGATCAACGAAAACAAGCTGTACGAAATTAATTTTTTCATTGACGTATTTCTTATTTTTGTAACAATATTATTATTATTATTACTACTACTATTATTATTATTATTACTACTACTACTACTATTATTATTAATATTACTACTACTACTATTATTATTATTATTATTATTATTGTTATTATTATCATCATTATAAACGAAATGTTTCACGAGTAATTAATGAAAGTAATTAATGAAATCTTACTCAAACGGAAATAAAAAATCATTGAAACAAGATATATATATATATATATATATATATATATATATATATATATCCATTCTGAAAAAAAAAAAAGAAAAAAATTGTTTCCTCGTGAGAAACATTTACTTTTAATAAATTTTCATTATTCATATTTTCATTTTCGTCTTTTTATTTTCTGTTTCTTTTTTTCTATCTTTTCTCTTATTTTTTCTTTTTTTTTTTTTTTGCTTCTTATTATAATACACGCTTTTTCTTTAATATAACGACAAAGCACTCTAAACCATTTACGTAAAGGGACAATGATGATATTTTATCGTTACACCATAAACTTGTCTTGATAATGAAGGAATGGGAGATTTAAGCAATAAAAGTAAACGAATTTTTTATCTCCCTTCGCGCTATTTTCTAAGCTTTCGGGATATATTGTAACATTTAACATTAAAATACATTGAAAAAAAAAGCCAAAAAAAAAAAAAAAAAGAAAAAAAAGAAGAAAAAAAATGGAAGACTTATATAATTGTTAAAATTCGTTTTAACGTTAAGATCATTAATTAGAGAATTATTATAATTCCATGATATTATATTTTAACGTTGTATTATTTATTGAATTAAATAATATCACCTTAACGATTAGCGGATAAAGTTATAGTGAAATTTCATTGTCAACGAATGGGAATATTAAATGGATTTGCGAGAAATCATGGAGAAACAGAGACACAGGACCGAGGACAGATGTTGTTTTATGATACATTGTCTAAACTTCTTCAATACGATCATATTCTCAGTTGATTAATTTTTACGACGGACCAATAAAATGTAACCACCAATATAAACGAAAGTTCAGTTGGCTCGATTTAAAAAGTTCTTTATGCTATAAAGGAATGAGCGAATGAGAAAACTTCATTTTTAATGAATCCCACCCTCCAAAAAAAAAAAAAAAAAAAGAAAGAAAAATGAGATAAAAGAAAAATGAAAACAAAAGGAATAAAAAAAAAAAAAAAGTTGGACTTACAATTATACGCGACGTTTAACTCGGAGTATCTATCATGAGAAATAATAGAGATAACATCATTCACATTTTGTTAAAATTAAGAGAAAGAAAAAAATCATACATATGATTTTTATATATATGCATATGATTTTCTTTTTCTTTCAATTTTGACCAAAGGTATAGTGTATGTTTTTATTCAAATTTATTTAAATGTAAAATAAATTTATTATATTTTAATAAATTAATACATATATATATATATATATATATATAGTAATACTGTTTCATAAATCGAATCGGATAAATAGAATAATCCCATAGAATTTTAGTCGAAAGTAATCCATTTTCCGTTCAGATCTGATTAATGCGAAATCCATTCTCTATGTATATATATATATATATATATATATATTAATTCCAAAGATAAAGAAAAAGTAAACATATTTCGAGGAGTATTTACTTTAAAAGCCGGAGTTATCTGGAATCTCGTGGATTTGGGAACTCCATAAGAACGAACCTTTTAATAGAATCTTAGAGGGACATCTCTCTTCATTTAGTATAGTTGGCTATTGCGACGGAGGAGAAAGAAAGGGAAACAAAAAAAGAAAAAAAAAGAAAGAAAAAAAAAAAAAAGAGAAGAAATAAAAAGGAGAAAAAGAAAGAAAAGAAAAAAGTAGAAGAAAAAAAGAGTGAAGAGTATGTCGTTGTTATATGTATGTAGTGCTCACAACTCGACAGTGCCTTTATCAATGTCAATTTAAAGAGAGTAACAGTAAAAGAGCGAGAGCGAAAGAGAGAGAGAGAGAGAGAGAGAGAGAGAGAGAGAAGGTACAAGTACACGTAACGTTCGAAGTCTTTGATCCTAAGGGAGATCACATTACGAGGTCCCGTACGTCGTTCTAACGTCGTTCTAACGTCGTTCCCTTTCTGCTGACGCACATACATAGATATCGCGAATGGTAGAAGCTTTCTCGACTCTTAGAGGATGTTGTGAATGTCCTAGTGTCCCCTTTGAGAGGTGGTTACTAGATATTCTCTTCGCAAATACAACTCGGTTTAAATGCCACTCGCGCGGACTTTAACAGAGCTTCTGCGTTACTGTCACCCCCACTACACTTCTACTCCAATTCAACACTCCCATTTACCACCCACTAACGATTCAACCCTAATCGTGTCCTAACTAACTTCTCTCCTTGCTAACTCTCACCAAAAAGCCACCTAAACGAAACCTCACCTCACCACCCCTTCTCTCCCACTCCCTATCCACCCCACCCCATCTCCAAGGAAAACTATTCTTCAATTAATCGATTTGAACTTATACGGAAGTAAAAAGCTTAACATTATTTTTCTTATTAATATTAATATATATGTATATATAAACATAAATGTAACTGTATAGTTATAGCATAACTATAACTATATTAGTTAGAATTATATATATATATATATATATATATATTTATTTATTTATTTATTTATTTATTTATTGATGTATACGTAACACGAGTATTAAACCATAGGACTCTCTTTTCGCGATAAGAAAATATCTATTCGATTAAACTCTGGAAGTAGAGTTTATCGAGATAGCCTAACAAAAATAATCCTAGCACATAGTACGTTCTCAAACATATTTGTGTGCGCGTGTATATATATATATATATATGTG